>NW_020797893.1:267942-485857 GCF_003369625.1 Aspergillus mulundensis | reverse complement strand
TATGGAGAAGGGGAATGGATTAGGTGAGCTTAGTGATGACGTACCTGCTGGACAAGGATGGAAAGTAGGTAGCTGGAGGAGGACGGAGCCAGCAGAGGAAGAAGAGAGAGATGCTGGTGATGACGTGGAAGTGGGATGTCCCATGCCCGTCCCTACCACCCTACCAGGACATGGGGAAGATGAAAAGAAAGAAGGAAGAAAAGAAGTGTAAGATGAAAGGGGAACAAAGAATGAAGAATGGAAGGGGATAAAAGAAGAAGAAGGCAAAGAACAACAGAAGAAGGAAAGGAAGAGAAGTGGAAGAGTGGGCAAAGTGGAAGAAGAAGAGAAGGGAGAGATGTGAAGGAATGATGGAGAATGCGAGCGGAAACGAAGAATTTATGCCTGCGATGGCGATTAAGGTTGCAGCTCAGCGAGACCTCGAATGTCAGCATTACTAAACATAGACGGCCCTGGAAGCGGCCGAGTACAGATTAAGCTTTCCAGAAAGCTAAATGGAAAGCTAAATGCGGGCCGGACCGGCAGGAACAGGAGTCACCAGCTGTGTTGCAGCTCAGGAAGGTTCCGGTTCTTCTCGTGCACCCGTGCCTTAAGGTTCAACACGCCCCCCGGGCATCACTTCCACCAAGGCGGCTGCTTCAACAGCGGGTTCTACCGGGTGGTAGTGACTCATTGCCTAATAAGTAATCTCGAAGTTTGTGGCAACGCAGGAATGTCATCCTCTGGCAGCTCTTTCCGGTGCCCGGTAGATGATTCATACCTAAGGTGATTCATACCGTAATGTTAGGAGCAAAGCTTAATAGCAGGTCTCGCGCACCTTCTAGGGTTCATTACCAATCTGCATTACCAATCATTGAGTCCTACTCGCTTTCCCTACTTTCCCTTCTGTTACTCCGTATCTTTTTTTTTTCTCTCCCGCTTCCTCATCTCTCCCTACTCACCTACCTTCCCGGCAGCGTGGTGTAATGGTAACATAGACTGGCTCTTTTACGAGTCCAGCGGAGATGCAGGTTCGAGTCCTGCCGCTGTCATGCTTACTCTATATCCTTCATTCTGGATATTCCCCAAGGAAGTAAGTAGACCAGCCATCCATGCCCCCAGATTCGAAGGTTGCACTCCGATAAAGACCTCTCTGGTTTGCGCGCTCCGGATTCTCGCATCTAACTGATATTCGTCGTGTCATCACGTATTGCTACAGAGCTACATCTGTTATCTGTATCTGTTGCTCTTTCGTAACAGCTGTATTTTACTAGCGGCTGCATTGTTCATTCCACGTGTCTATTGTACAATACGCCGTAGCTTCATATGAGAGGACGGGTCGTCATCAATCATCATCCCCATCCCAACCCCAAATCCCCCTCAACCTCCGTTCCGCCTCTTTCGTTGGCCAATAATTACTATCCCTCGTCGTGCCAACAACCAACCCCATAAGCGCCCTTTGCTCTTGGGGATCCGTAAACCGATCCGCACATAGATTGATCGCAATGCACGCCGTCAAGCCCGCTGGTCTGCTCTGCCGATTTGACAGCGCCATCCCGCAGATTTCTAGCACTATTGTCCTAATTTGTGCGTCGATGGACTCGAGCGTTTGTCTGCGTGATGGTCCGATTCGTGGGATGGAGGGCGAGTATGCGAGGAGGAGGATGTTGATAAGTAGTAGGGTTTGTGCCGCGGTTATGTGGCTGTCGTCTGTGTACCAGATTTTGGGGAAGGCGGTGTCCATGTCGGGACTTTCGGTGTAGATAGGTGCGAAGGATCGCGGTCTCTTGTCGACCCATTCGTCCCGTAACCGGACAAGCTCGTTGAATTCCAGGTCATTGCTTGGGCTGGAACCATAGGAGAACTCCAGGACCCTCGCCCCCAGCACAACCAGCCGATTTGTCCAGACATGATCTTCGGCTCCTGTGAAAATCAGATACGAGTCCGTAATCTCGAGTGGCAAGTTCGTATTCCGCTGCTGCGAGAATGCCAGGTTGAATTCCTGCCTGAATCCGATCCAGAATGATGCTTGCCGAGGACCAGGAACCAGAAGGGCAGATGAGGCCTGCGCGCGGAGGAAAACATGAAGGCCGTGCAAGGCTGTTTCGGTGGGTGGTGATGTGAAGGGGTCTGTTTACACTGGTTGGTAAATTCTGAATATGGGTATAGAGGGACGAGTGAACGTACTATCCAACTCCTCGAAGAACCTCAGCACGACCACCGCAGCAAGGAGGTCCTCGTCCATGACAGCATGTGGCTCATTAGCGAGCACCCGTAGCTCCGCAATGCAACGACTATGATAGTGAATGACTGTCTCCTCAGTGATACTCAACTCGGAGTTCGAGTCATGGATATGTGATGGCAATGGTGAGAGGCCATAGTGAGACATAATATGCGCCTTTTGGTCTGATGGAAGGGTGCTAAAGTGGCGGGCTGATGCGGCGAGGATGGCATCAAGCAAAATCGGGTTGGAGCGGGCGCGCTGCGGTATCGAAGTAGCGAAGTTGTTGTGCGGGTCGGTGAGGTCGAACTTTACCAATATAAATTACTTGGCTTATTCTTCAAAGGGGGATGATATTGAGGTGAGTGGCGTACCCAACGTGAGAGTTCCTCGATAAAATACCGAAGGAGACATGCCTCTCGTGGACTGATACGGGGCCAGGGGGCATGGCCATAGTTCTTCGGAGCGTCAATGGTCGTCAGGGTCTCTGGCGTAGAGCCATAAATATGACTATAGTGAGACGGGGTAAAAGCCGGTGTTGGAGGTGAGACGCCAGCGGCCGAGCTGTTCAAGATTGGGGTTCCGCTGCTTGAATCCACAGCCGTATGGCCAAACTTGGGCGTTTCGTCAACATACTGCACTAAAACATATATCAGCCTTATTCGGCCAAAAGAGCCTGCTTGGAGAACAACCGGCATGGGTAGTATGACGAAACCTCCACCTGGTCTCGACCCGCCGACACTCTCGGTGCGACTTTTCGCAGCGAGTGCATGTTGGATACCCAACACCTGGGCTGTCAGCATGCGATGATACCATGGCAGACAAGACCTACATTTCACATGCTGTCCTAGAATTTACTATGTCAGTAACACATCAGAACTCGTAGATAAGAATGCATACTTCGGCAATGCTCGCTTTGCCCGATCGAGATCCTCAGTCGGCTATTCAGAAACAGGAATAATTGGCGAGAGCTACTCACCAGGGCTTCCACCTCGGCGACATCATACCTGATATTTCTCGTTCGCCCGATGACCCAACAGTCGAAGCTTGGACGGCGAAGAGTGCCTAGAAGTGGCAGAGGTGGGTTCGATTTTCCGAAAAGTCGGCGATTCCCCGCACAGAGCCCAAGCTTGGTTGGATCTAGATACTGGTCAGCACCAAGCGCATTGACGAGCTTTGGCCAACGAGCATTGGAAGAGGTGTTTGAGTTTGCAGCTTGGAGGTATGGTAAACGTGGGGTTGATGGATGGACCCTTGGGATCCACCTGCAGTTGCCCTAACCGACTAGAGCCGCCGAGAATTGCTGGATCGGGTTTAGCGAGTCGGCGACGCTAGCTTGGTGTGGTTGTGTCTCGCCGACTCCACTCCACTCCCCTCTCTCAAGCCCTAACTGGAGTGTACCATGGCAAAAAGCTATATCAACCCCCAAGCACCACCTCAACAATGAAACATTAAGTTGTGACTAGAATTCCCAAAACCAGACAGCATGCTCGAGCCAATCCTCGCCCTTATCCCCCTCTACCTCATCTACATCTCCCTCCTCCACCCACTGATAACCTACATCCGGGACCCTAAGAACCTGCGCCGCTATCCGACCTTCCACCCCCTCTCCGGGCTAAGCGACATCCCCTTCCTCCTCGCCTCCCAGAAAGGCTTCCGCTCGCGCGCCCTGCATGAGCTGCACCAGACACACCCCGTCATCCGGATCGGGCCCAACGCCCTCTCGTACGGTACCCCGGCAGCAATCAGAGACATCTACGGGCACAGCACGGCATGCGTCAAGGACCGCTTCTATTCTGATACCTCCGGCTCACATGCCCATCTGGCAGATGTCGTGAATAAAGCGGAGCACGCGCGTAAGAGGAAGGTCCTGGCATCTGCGTACGCGATTAAGAACCTGGAGGGGTGGGAGTATAAAGTGTCTGATATGACGAGTCGGCTTATTAGGGTTTTTGATGGGAAATGCACGGCGCCTCTTCCGGAATCTGTGCAGGTCCCCGATGAGAAAGATTTGACGATTGACTATCGCTCGTGGACGAACCATTTCACTGTTGCTGCGATTGCGAATATTGGGCTTAGTGAGGATCTGGGGTTCCTTGAGCAGGGGAGTGATATGGTGCCGTCTGAGTCAATGGACGGGAACGTGAAGCAGGTCTCGTTCAGGGAATGTCGCGAGGCTTCGGGGACAGTCACGTACAAACTCATCTGGGCGTACGATCTGTTCCCAGTCCTCAAGCGGCTGAGCAAGATTCTCTCACCGTACTATCGACGACTCTGGCGCCTCGACTCAGACTGGAACGGCATCGTCTATAACCGCGCGACAACCCGGCTAAAGCGGTATATGGCCGGTGAGAAGCTCGACGACTTCTTTACCGCCTTGATGGAGGATAAGAAAGGCGTGCCTCACAATCTGGAGATGGGCGAGCTCGTCGCCGAGATTAGCATCATGATGAACGCGGGCTCGGATACGACTGCCATTGCGTTGAGGAACGTCCTGTTCTTTCTGCTGAAGAATCCGCAATGTATGCAGAAGCTCCGCGAGGAGATTAATGAAGTCCTTGGTAAGGATGATATCGTCGCGCCATACTCCAAGGTCAAGCATCTGCCCTACCTCAAGGCCTGTCTAGATGAGAGCCTACGGATGCTGCCACCTGTTATTTTCGGGCTGCCGAGACGCACCCCGCCGGAGGGAACGACTATCCTAGGGGATTATGTGGCTGGAGACACATCCGTGAGTATGTCTGCATATGTAGTTCACCACGATGAGTCGATCTTCAAGGACAATAATAGCTATGTGCCGGAACGGTGGTTAAGCGAACAGGGCAAGTCGCTGCAGTCATTTTTCATCCCCTTCAGCACGGGAGCGAGGGGTTGCATTGGCCGGAACATCAGCTATCTCGAGCAAACCGTTCTGTTGGCTTCCTTGGTGCATAGATATGACTTTGCACTGCCGTCGCCAGACTGGGACCCGCCGATCCCTGAGACAACAAACTTGAGTCCGGGGCAGATGCCGCTGAAGATTTGGAGGAGGGTTGCGGCTGAATAAAGGTAGTATAGATTGTTTTTGACTATACCATATAGTGAAATTCAAAGTTTCAGTTACTACGTACTGATATCCAACGTACCAATCATTCAGCCTCGAGAGAGAGTCGGCGAACAAGCTTCCAGTGAAGTAGAGCCGCCAAACAATGTATTTTCCTCTTCCGCAACGCGACGTATCCACTGTCCACTGTGTAAGGACCAGCCCGATGAGATTTATGATGAGGGCGAACTCCGCAGACTTATTGAACGAGTGCATATGGTTGTTCGCAGATTCTGGGTGTGTCTGGACATGTCTCCGCACAAGACGTTTCTGGCAAGCTGCAAAGCATGTCGGAATCGAAAACGGTACAACGCGAATTACCGGCACATCTCCGACGTATTTCCACCAAACGCGCCGCGGCAGAAAGGACCTTGAGCGGAAAGATCCACATCCACCGATGGATATACTGAAGCACTGGATGATGGAGAAGGAGGAGTCTGTTATGGAAACTGCCGGTACCGCTGTCGGGATTGATGAGACTAAAAACTACGGCATTCTCAAAAGAATGACTCCAAGGCCTGAGGGAAGAATTGGTCAGATCATCACCATCCAAGTCGATAAATTCTTCGTCTACCACGTCACCCGACTTGGGACACATACGGATACTGCGCCTGCTCCGGATACGAGCCAACGAGGGGAGGGATTGCCAGTAAACGTTTTGCCGTAGAATGATACGTTCAACGATACAGCGGTTTCGCTCGATGCACGAGTCCAATCCGATATAATGCGAAAGCGGTCTGGTGGTATGATATTGCAAATGTAGCTAAGATGAAACGCTGGATATATAACTCAGAATGCGAATATGGGACCATGTATCGATGTGAAATGAATCCGTCGATCTATCATTGTTGACTAGCTCAGGATATGTGAGGTGGACAACGTAAGGCGAAAAGAGAAGGCGCGACGCTGTACTATGGCCAGGTGTATGTGCCGCCGAGCCTGATCACTGTAGTCGCGAGGAAAGGCTCTTGATCTGCTCTTCTAAAGTCGCCCACTTTATGCCTCTATTTTCACGGTCCCGCTGATCAATTAGGACCGCTGGCTCCGGGAACTGGCGCAGTATGTTGCCTAGAAAGGCCTAGAAGGAGTATGCTGTGGCGTTAGGGCCACCGACACTGGTTTGGCGTGTCGCCTATACGGTGTTGACAAACAGCTGCCATCACAGCTATTGGCGCTTGATAAAATGACCCTGAATCCAGCAGCGGTACATTTTCAGCTTACGCTGACGGTTGACGATCAACCGGCGGTCATACGCCAGGTTCTTAAGATCAAAGACGCCCTCTTGTGCCGGAGCGGGCTGGGCAGGTCTCTCTTCGCCTTTAGATGCCTCCTCAGCTGCTTCGGGCACTTCCAACTCCGGCAGACCCTTCTCCGGTGTCCACTCACTCCACATCTGCTCCAACTCGTCCTTGTCGAAGAAGTAAACACGAGTCCCATCTCCGCGGACGTAGAAATTCTCGGCCAGATAGCGGTTTTTCTTGAACCGAACCTGGGCAAGATCTCCCCTTCCGTAATCACGGAACAAGACCTGACCGCCGGGCTTCAGCACCCGGTATACGTTCCGAATAGCCGTCTCCCACTGCTCAGGCGCAAGAGCCGAGAAGATGAAGATGAGAATAACGACATCAACAGAGCCCTCCGTCAGACCAGGCGGCAGGCCATTGCTGTCCTCACTGGGCTGGGCACTAACATCCCACACATCAGCCGTGATGTGCTTTGGGTCATAGTGCTCGCTATCGCGCATGACCTGGACCGCCGTCTTCGAGAAGTCACAAGCATGAACCATAAGCTCCGGGTTCTCATTATTCTTTATCAACGGGAACGCGGTGTTCCCCGCACCAGCACCAACCTCCAGCACGACCTGCTTGCCGGAGTCTTCACGAGTGACCTCCTCGAGAACCGGGAACTCCTGCTGCAGCCACTTGCGGTCTTTAAAAAAGTTCGCAGTGTTGTTCTTGTAGAAGAGATTCCACCATTTCACCGGGTCGGCGTTGAAGCGCTTCTTGTCGAAATCGGAGGCTTGGGCTTCGCGCTGCTTTGCGTATTGGGTTTCTGCAAACGCCAGGAACTCGGCGTCGGGTTCGACATGGTCCCAGGCATTAAACTCGTATACGTCGTCACCCTCCTCGAGAAAGCGAGAGCCGAACTGGAAAGGGTCTGACCGTTTGAGGTTGTTGGAGGGGTCGTGGGAGCGATGGGGCGCGATCTGAGGCGGGTTTGCCGCCTGAGCAGCGGCCACGACGTCCGAGGGCATAGAAACGACTGGAGTAGCGGACATGGTAAATGTCCGTAACGAGTGAAAGACTCAAAGAGCGACTTTTATATGAATGAATGCAGAAGGGAGAAGCAATGGCGGGGTTCTCTTGGAAAATCCGGAGAACAAAAATTGTTGATAGACGCTCACCGCCCGGCAGATAATGCTACAGAGACCCGCCTGTTCAAATAATGCTCTTCTACTGTGGCTTGCCCATGGTCCATAACATCCAGAACTATAACTATAAGGTTATTGGCATATAGTCTAATCCGCAGATAGTAAACTATATTTAATACTTAAAACTATTATATTCTGATTCTTGTAAGTGATAGACCCTAGCAATTACTCCCTTTTATAATAACACATGGTTTGAAACACCTAGGCATGGATAAATGGACAGGAAGCCTTTTATAGCACTTATACGATCAAGGGATTTATAGCGATAAGCGACAGCCAATCACAGGCCGCCTTAATGGATCTGCCTAAGGCGCAGGACAGCTTGTTCACAGCCGCAATTGTGCTTCTAAAAGCTGACATTTCCCCAAATCCCCCCTCTCTTTACTTTATCTCTCTCCAGGCGACAGTCTGACATCTTGTTCGTTCGGCAGGTAGCGGACGCGCCATGGTTCCGCAATTATCCTGATACATCGAGCAAAGCAACAGACCCTCCACCACGGGGAACACTTCCGAGGCCCTCTAATAGTGGAGGAATCCCACTTGCGGCTCTCAGTCCGTTGTGTCCACTCAGGCACCGAGATTCTATCTACAAACCAAACAACAGACGTGCCTGCATGCCTGCATCTGTCAACAACGCCACCGGAAACTCCCGCAAACACCAGTGAACAATCCGCGCACTATGGCGTTCCTCTCCACCCTCCTCACCTGCTGCCTGCCTACCAAGTCCATCAAAGAGGCCAAGGAAACACCCCACTACCCCAGTGCGCCAGTTTCACACAGCAACACCGACGCCAATCAAGTCCAAGCTCCTGAAGATAACCATGTTCCTGAACAAGATGGCTACACATCAACCCCGCTCCCGGCTTACACTCCGTGCTCCGGCTCGGGAATAGCCGTGCAGGAAAAGACCCTCACGGCTCACTTGCGCGACCCACCCATCTCCAACGAGTCATACCATCACCACCTCCAAAACTACCACCAAACCACAGAGACAACGGATGAGAAACAACGCCTGGCATGGGAGGAAGCAGCAGCCGCCGGTCCTTACAACAACGCCAATTACCCCTACTACCCCTACCCGACACACCCTCGCCCCGAAGAAGCCTCGTCAGACGTCTCCTCCGCAATCTCCTTCCCGAGCAGCTACGGTAACACATCGACCGCGACACGCGAAACGCCTCCGCCGCCCTACTCGCCTCGTGCGTTTTCGCCTGCGCCCTCGAGACGTTCCATGTCCATTTCCTCCGCTTTCCGTCGCCAACACCAGCAGGCCCAGATGCAGCTGCCCATGGCGGCGATCACGCAGCCACCCGCCGTGTTCCAGCCTGGAAGACCGCCGAGATGGAGCGCTAACCTTGATGATCCCGCTTGTCTCGGTCTACTCCCTATCATTCAGGACAATGAGCGGGGCTCGTCTGCGACCCTGATGCCCTCGACTCCTCCTGCTAGGCCTGCTAGGTACTCGTGGGAGAGTGATCCGCGTTAGGATCGCATATTATCACGGCTTGTCTTGTAATGTTTTACGTTTGTTATTGGGATAGAAAATTCCCTCCTCTTGCACATACATGCATGACATGTTCTAATGACTTTTTTTTTCATTTTGTTGGTGGATGCATTGGATGGTAGGCTTGTTTAATAAGGATACCTAATGGACGGTGTTATGGGTTGGGGGTTACGATTGTCACGCTTGTCACGCTCTACGTCTTAGCATAATAATGATGATTTATCATGATAGGCTTTCGTGACATCCGATTAAACTATTTGATTATACTGCGGTTGATAGATGTTCCTGAATCGAGTCTCTGTAGGATATACTTCCGCCTCTCCTAGTTTACACTTTTCAGTAGTTTTATCGAACTGGTAGTACGCTCAAGTGTACCAGACCAGAGCAAGTATATAAACATAACCAAATCTAGAACGGGGTATATGAACAATCATAAAGCGCGCACCCCAGGCCCAACACTCCCCGTATCAAAGATCTCCACCAAGCCAGCCCCAACCGCCTCCTCCAGCACCCATCGAAAACTCATGCCGTAGAAATCCTTCCACTTCTTCGTCTTGCCTGGTAAGATTCCCGCAAACTCCCCCCTCGCTCGTTTCGCTACGCTGAAACTGCGCTCCGACTCGACTGCGCCGTCCCATCGGTCTCGAAGAAGGGTAAGCGGAGCTTCTCCGGATGGCGACTTCTTGAGGAGTGCGATGAGATGGTCCCGTCCACCGCCTAGGAGTTTGAGGTATGGTCCGGTGTTCGGGAGAGAGAGGAATAATGTTGCCGTGTGGAACTGGGATCGGAGTGTCGGCTCTGTATCGTTCGCAGAAGTATTAGAGCCCATTCGACTAGCCGGCATCGTTGGAGCCATGCTCGGTAGATTCGGCAAAGACGGAACACTAGATGTGCCCTTGGCCAGCGATGAAGACGAGACGATGAATCCCGCGCGTACCAAGGCCATATATTCTGCGCTCGAGAAGGCCGTCCCCGGTATAGCGCACGTATTACCGATGCGATTAAGCACTGTAAGGAATTTCTCTGCTGAGATTAGCTGACGTTCAAAACCAAGCATCAACCCAAAAACCAACCTTTCAAGCCATCATCCAAGGCACTTTCCCTAACAAGCGCCTCCCAATGTTCCGTCAAGACCAAGCAATCCCCCAGCCCCGCCGCATCATTCC
The DNA here is from genome assembly GCF_003369625.1 of Aspergillus mulundensis. Taxonomy (NCBI): domain Eukaryota; kingdom Fungi; phylum Ascomycota; class Eurotiomycetes; order Eurotiales; family Aspergillaceae; genus Aspergillus; species Aspergillus mulundensis. The sequence continues at coordinate 475,474 of NW_020797893.1, read as the reverse complement.
CCCTCCCCGGCACAATCAAGCGCCTTATCGTGCCCGCCGTCGCCAGCTCCATAACCTCCCTCTCAACCTTCGTCGGTGCATCAAGAATCGTATGAACATGCGCAACCGAAACAAGAGGCGGCAGCGAGCGCCTGAAATTCAACACCTGCGCGATCCGCGTGCTGTTCATCCCCGCCCGTGCGGGGAGCTCCTCGAACATGTTCTCCTTGGTATGTTTAATCGCATCGAGGACATCATCTACGGGTGCGGTTTCGGGGATATGGCGCGATAGACCGAGGTCTTCGAGGGGGCCGTAATCTTCGAACTCGATATCGTTCGCCTTCGAGTTCACGCCACCAGGTGTCGAAGGGCGGACGGAGGGTTTGCTGCGGGCATGGCTGGCGAAGGGGGACGCACGGGGGCGTGACTGAGCTGAGGACTTGCGCTTTTTAATACCGGAGACTGGGGCGGAGGTGAGTCGAAGTGGCATCAGGGTCAGGACAGGAACGAGTGGTTGGATGTTGGAAGCGGAGGCTCAAAGGATTGGATTTCGGGGGACAAAGATAAGGACGGTATCAGCACGTGACTATCTTGTACCTGCATGTGATTATGTGTATTATTAATGATGTAAGCTGCGCATGGTGGGGTATAAAAGAGTATAACAAGAGGTTGTGCAACGATTCCCTATGGAAGAGCAGCCAATATGCAGAACTTACATTTGTCAATGCTTAAATGAGACTTGTTGGTGAAGGTATATGTAAAGAGGTTATGCTTGGAATTTGAAACTTTTACCGGCATGTTTCAAGAGCCAGTGCTAGGGAAATAGCCCGTGTTTGACTTTATCAGAAGTATATATTGCCCATATAGTCCGAGGGCGCTCAAGTTTTATGATCTTTAAATATCTCCTTATCTATTCGCATTAAAGCATTAGGAACATCAAGATTCTCATCAGTTGCTTCCTCAAGCCTTCCATCTCTAACAAAGCCATACCACTACTACCTACAATCAAGATCACCTACAACGAACCAGACCCTCTACCTCTCCTCGACCATAACACTCAACGGGCACACAAACTACGTCCTCCTCACGTCCTCATCTCTCGCCCAGCCCCTACATACCTACGCTGGTGGCGACGACGACTCTATAACACCAATACCCCGAATGTGATAGGCGCGAGCTCACATGGGCCCATCTTGCTCTCCGACGCCAACGGCTTGAGTAGCGTGTACAAACAGGCTATGCTGGGAGATCAGATGGCCGAGAAATATCCCACGGGGTTCAGAGTCAATGGAAAGACATTGAGCTGTAAAATAAGGGATTCAGTGGCTTTGTGGCTTGCACGGCGGCGAGGGAGGTGAAGCAAGTTAATTGGTAGGCAAGCGGAGAGGGAGGGGAGCAGGTTGGGTGTGAGAAGGTGATCTTGGAGAGGGCTTGGAGCATTAATGGGACGAGTCTCTGAGCAGGGAGTGAGATATGGAACAGTTACACCTTGGCACAGGGGATATCTTCTATGAGGCCCTTCGAATACCGTGCAAAGGAAAGCTGTTGATCGTACAGATACTGGAGAATTAAATAAAAAACACAATTATATTTAAAAGCTAGAGCTAACTAGGGTTTATATAAATAATTTAAGCTCCTAGAAATAGTAAAAATTTTAAATACTTTTATTAATACTTTATAATATTTAAAAAATTATAAATATTATAGTTATACGGGCAAGTAATTTAGTGGTAAATATTATAGTATTTTAATTAAGACTACCTAAGGTGCCTAAGCATTATTAAAGCGCTATAACACTTTTTTATTAAATTAAGTAAACTTTATTATTAGCTAACACGCCCCCTTAACGCTTACTTACTTTTAAATTAGTTAAGAATAAGGCTAAAAATATTTACTAAACCTAATATTTTAATAAATTCTTAGTATTATTACTTAATAAGTACCTTTATAAGGCTATTTATAATTATTTAGTTAATAGGGGTTTATTTAATATAAAGGTTTTTATATTAAACTTCCTGCCTAAGCTATAAATTATAAATATTAACATGGTAAAGCTTTAAGCAAAGTTATATATTAATATTAATAAAAATATTAATTATTTATTTATTATTATATTAAATTAAAAGTTAGTATTAAAAATTAAATTACATGGCTTTAAAAATTTTTTATTATTAGTATATTACTTTAAAGGCCTTAGTAAAAGCAAGCAACTTTACCTTAGTAGTAAAAATAATAACTAAATACTGCTTTATAGCCTTTTATTTAATTAAATTTTTATATAGCTTATAAATATAGCCTATGCTAAAAAATTAATTAAAGTAATTTATAAACACTATATTAAAATATAACTTATAAATCTTGTATTTTTTAATAAAAACCTTATTTTTAAAGCTATTTAAACTAAAGTATTTAAGAGTAAAAAAGCGTGTGTTATAAAAATAAAAAATAAGTTAATTTACTACGTGTTAATAATAATTTATAAAATTAATAAGGTATTTTAACAAGTGGCTTATTATATAAAAAATATTTAAATAAGTAAGGGTACTAGTATATTTAATAAATTTAATTTTTAACCTTATTTTTTTAATATTTTTAAAAATAACTATATTAAAGTTTAGATAAAGCTTGCTAGGTAACAGGAGCGGGGTAAAAAGTGGCTAAACTATAGTATTTAAGTAAAATTAATTTATAATAACTTTAATATAAAAATTCTAAAAAAGTTAAAGCTTGCGCTAAGGCCTATTTTAAAAAATTTAAACTTTTAAAAATTATTTAGCTTTACTAAGATGCCAAAGCTTATACTTTACTAAAAGTTTTTTTTTAAAAGTAATTATTATAAAGCGGCCTTGCTTGGTAAAAAGGTTTATAAAAATAAGATTATTTATATATATTAAAAGAATTATTAGCTTACTAGTAAAAAGGCATTTTTTTAGGCACTATAGTAAAGCTAAATTTATATAAGGTAATAGCTAAATTAAATTACTAAAGGCAGGGAGACTTTTTAAGGCTATAAATAATTTTAAAAGTTTTTAAAAGCTTTTTTTTTTGCTTATGGCTATTTAAAAATTAAAGGTATATAAGTTTATTAAGTCCTATATTAAAAAAGGTATTAATAATATTATATTACCTTGTATTTATATTAAAAAAGGTAATAAGTATTATAATAACTTAAAAAAAATAGGTAAAGGCTATAGCTGCTTAATTATTTTTATAGTTAACTAGTTTAAAATCTCCGTGTATATAAATTTAAGCTTTAGCCTTAAAAAAGTAGCTATTTATATTAAACTTATATATAAATACCTATAATAAGGGGATTAACTTATTTAAACCTATTTTTTATTTATTAACTACCTCCCATGCTCCTATCTTTTTAAGTTTATTTAATTTAAGGTTAATAGCTATAAAAAATATATTTTTAAGTAAATAGTTTTTAAAATCCTTCTAGTGCTTAAAAAAAGGTAGTAGTTTATTTTAATAAAAGCATTTTTTTTAGGGTTTTAATAAAAAGCAAAAAAGGCAAATTATATGTAGTTATAAAAAGTAAAATTAAAAATAATTATAGTAATAATATAGCTTGCGTAGCTTATTAAAGCGCCTAAATAAAACTTAAAGTTTTTTTAATTATTTTAAGGTGCTGGTTTTTATTTAGCTAACTATTTAAAAAAAATAACAGGTTTAATTTTTAGTTTTCTCTTTTTTTTTATATTTTTAGTAATAAAATAAATAGGAGTTTGGGAGCAGGCTTACTTTACTTTTTATAATAATTATTAATTAGCTAGGTTTAAAAATAAATTCCTTTAAGTTTAAAAGCGTGTAACCTATTATAAAGGCTATAATAGCTTATTAAAAAAACTAGCTAATATTAATTTTTATATAAAATTTTTATAATAGTAAGGTTTTAAAGTGGGGTCTAGAGTGGGAAAAAATAATAAGCCTTTTAATAAATTAAAGGCCTTAGTTTTACTAGAATTAGGCCCAGGTATAACCTTATATCTAAATCTTTTTTTATTTTTATTTTTTTTAACACTTTTATTTTTAAATATTTTTATTACCCTTGGCTTACTTGTTGTTAAAATACCCTTATTTTTTTTTTTTTTTTTTTAAAAATTTGGTAAAATTTAAATTTAAATCTATATTTTTAGTAATGCAGCGGCAAGAGGGCGGTTTAAAAATCTTAATTAATAATTTAAAAAAATTAATTTAAATATTAATAGTAAGAAATGGTTTTTATAAATTATAAAGCCAGGATTTATTAAAAATAATATTTTTATAAGCTTTAACACGCTAATCTTAAGAAAACTAGATTTATTAAATATTTAAGGCTTAATAACCTATAAAATATTTAAGTAAGGCCCTTAGCTCTATTTTATAAAGGCCTTTTTTTTAGGATTTTCTTGCCCAGGAGAAACACCTAATAGTTTAAATACTTAAAATATAAGGTTTTTTATTAGTAAGTTTTTTTTATAAAGTTATTTAATTAATAGCTTTAATAAAAATTTAATTATTAATATAAGCTACTGCTTTTATAACCTAGGGCTATATATTAAGCAAAATATTTTTATATAAAGTTATTATTTTAGCTTTTTAAATTAAGATGCCTTTAAAGTGCTTGGCCATACTATTTTAAAATAGGAAGTATAAAGCAGACCAGTTTTAAAAAATGCCTTTAAAGGTAGTAAAGTTAAAAATATTATTACTAAAAATAGGTTTATTATTATTAAATAGGAACTTTAAAGTAACTTTATAATAGTTTTATATAAATTATATAAATTACTTAATAATATTTTTATAATTACTTTTAAGCTAGTAAGTGTAGGCCTAGTATATTTTAAAGTACTTATTATAAAAGTAAGTTACTTATTAATCTTTATTTATTACTAGCTTTATAAAAATAAGATTAGTATAAATATAAATAAATAGCTTAGTAACTAGTTTTTTAGGCTATTTAAATATTTATTAAAAAGCCTAATTAACCCGGTAAGTATTATAATACTTAGGCAGTTAAAAATTAAATATATTAATTTTTTATATTATTATAAAAAAATGCTTAAGTACTTTATTACTAATATATTTTAGGCGCTAGTAAAAAGCTTTAAAATCTTTTTAAAGCTACACTTTTTAAGTTAAAGTTTTAACTTTTTATTAAGTTAAAGCGTTGGCCTTTTCTAGCTTTAAAAAGCTCTTTTTTAGCTTTATTATTTAAAGGCTTAATAAATAATTTTTAAGACGGAAGACCGGTTTATTATTCTTAAAAATAAGGATATTAAAATTCTAGGTATATTTAGCTTTTTAAAAAGGCCTTATTACTATAATATTAAGGTAAAATCCAGGAGTATATATAACTTTATGTAGTATAAATAATATAATTTTTTTATTAAATACTTTTAAATAAATAAGAACTAATTTATAGCCTTATATAGTTATAATTATATTTTTAACTTAAATATTACTATCTTAAGATTAATTTAAAGAGGTAAAATAACTAAAATTATTATAAATATAAATAAAGGCACCGGTGTTAAAAATAAAAATATTTTAAAGTTTTAAATTACTTAAAATATTAAATACTAGGGCCGCTTTATAATATTTTTTAGGAATTATAAATTACGCGTTTTTTTAGCTATTTTACTAAGCTTTTTAGTTCTTGGTATTCTTTTTTTTATTTTTAAAAAGCTTAGTATTCTTAATTTTTAACTTTTAAAGCTTCTTGCTATATTTATTATTTTTTTTAAATACTTTATTAATTTTTTTTAGGCCCTTGTTTATTTTATAAAACTTTAAATAATATAAATATATAAAGTTATAGTAAAACTCTGCGGCGCGCTTGTATTTATAAAAATAAATTAGTTTATTATTAATTAGTGCCTAAAAAGGTTTATTAATAAAAAAACCTTTAATATTTAAATTACTAGTAAAGGGCTAATCTAACTTTCTAGCAAGTATAGTAAAGGTTATTTTTTTTATAAAAGTTTTAGTAAAGCCATTAATAATAAAAAAATACTATTAAAACTTAAAAATAAAGGTAAGATAATTAGTCTTGCTAGGTCTTTTATAATTTAATTAATTTATATAATATTTTGCATAGGCTATTAAGTATTTATTAATAGCCTTTAAAAATATTATATTAGCTATTTTATTATTAGCCTTGGGTTACTTAAGGTGTAAAATCTTTTAATAAGCATGCTTATAATTTTAAAGCTACTAGGTAACTTTTTCTTATTAAATTAATATAATAAGGGTAGTAATATAGCTATTTAAGGCCTTAAGTTTAATTTTAAAATTAGTAGGAGTAAGTTACTACTTTAGTTTAATAAAAACCTTTATAATAAGCTTATTTTTAATAAGTTACTAGATAAAAAGCATAATTAACTTTTATATAACATTATTAATATTTTAAATTTTTAAAAAAACATGCTTAGTGTGGTTTTATTTTTAATTAAATATTTTAAATGCCTTTTTATTAATATTATTTTTAAAAAATAAAAAAAGCTTAAAAAAAGGAGTCTAGTAAGTTACTTTTAAATTAAGATACTTTTAAACTCTTATAATAATTATAGTGCGTGAGATATAGTTATACTATACTAGCTAGTTTTTCCTGGACTTTAAAAAAACTATTATATTTAAGGCGCTAGTAATAAAGCTTATAATAACTTTTAGATTAAGTATAAAAGTTAAGTTTTAATTAGTATTTAACTTCCTAGGTATAAATATAAGAAATAATTAATTGCAAAAGGCCTTTGTATAATAAAAGGGCTGGTACTTAGAAAATATAAATAACTTTAAAAAGTTTAAAAAAGGTAAGTAAAAATTTAATAAACTAGACTATTAAGCGGTTCTTCGGGCTTATAATTATAAGGCCCTTTAAATATTATGTAAAAAAAAGCTATTAATTATATAAATACTAGAGAATTAAATAAAAAACGTGATTATATTTAAAAGCTAGAGCTAACTAAGGTTTATATAAATAATTTAAGCTTTTAAAAATGGTAAGAATTTTAAATACTTTTACTAATACTTTGTAATATTTAAAGAACTATAAATATTATAGTTATACAGGCGAGTAATTTAGTGGTAGGCGTTGCAGTATTTTAATTAAGACTGCCTGAGGCGCCTGAGCGCTGTTAAAGCGCTGCAGCGCTTCCTTATCGAACTAAGCGAACTCCACCATTGGCTGACATCTTCCACGGATTGAGTATCCTTAGTCCATGCATTGGGCTAGATACATGAGCTACCTATTTCATCAGAGGCCGCGAGCAGCCCTTCTCTTGATAGATCTTGGTAATCGGCTCAAGGCAGCCGGCTAACAGTTCAAGCACCATGATGAGAGACAACCAGTATAGCTTCAACCGAGTAGTTCATCTCAAAATTGCGCCGAGTCTCTCACCTAGGTTCAAAGGGCTATCAGCAACGTAAACCAGCTAAATTATTTCAAGTCGAACCGGTTACCCTTCAAGATCATGTACTCATCCCAACGACCCTTCTCACGTCCTTCTGGCCCATCGGAACCTGCTCTCCGTTCCCATCATACGGAGTATAAGTAGGAGCATTGGACGACGGACCAGATAAAGAGCTAGGTGGAAGCGCCTCCGCCTTGGCCTTGACAGCAGCGGTGGAAGTCAATACGCGGCCACTAGCACCAATAGCTTCAGCTGTCACGAGCCCGATACCATGATCTTTAATGAGTAAAGATGTTTCAAAGCCCTTACGCTCGACCTCGCCAAGGAACTGACGAGACCCATAATCGTCGACAATGTTGAAGAAGCGCCAGGTTCTGGTCTCAGTGTCACCGTTCCACGAGACGTACACAGTCGTACCCTGGTCGTTCTCGAGGGAGACGATAGCAGGCGCTTCATTGGGCAGCCCAGTCCAGTTGTACCGGAAGCCGCGGTAGTTCTCGACTCCGAGACCCAGGTAGCCGGAGTCCATGTAGGTGTGGAAGATCGGAGTGCCGTCGGCACGGTACTCGGTCAAAGCGCCCTCAGAGCCCCAGTTAACGATAACGTTGCCATTAGGTAGCAGTTGCGTACTGCCCTGAGACTTGGATAGGAGGCCGTCAGGAGGCTGGAAGGCTTGGACGATGGTCGCCTTCCACGTAATAGTGTCTACCTCGATTATCTTGCCCTGGGAGAAGGGATGAGTGTGGACTTCATGGCCGCGGCCGTCTTCGGTACCGTGCGAAGCGTTGTCGTACAGCGAAATGACCTCCTTGCTATCTTCACTGGGAACATAGCGAGCGTGATGTTGGAAGCAGAACTTGACATTATCTCCCAGTTCAAAGTCTGACTTGACTCCGCCCAGACGCCAGATGATTTCACCTGTGGTGCCATTTATTTTGTGGACAGAGCAGGCGTCCCGAGCGGAGATCAGGTAATTACCATCGGAGCCCTTGTCAACGGAGTTGATATGGAAGTAATCCCAGGCATCGGAAGAGTTGTATCCGGAGCCAGCTTGACCAGGGTTGATGGGAAGGATGGCCTCTATGCTCTTGTTAACCCTGCTTTGTAGTAAATCTCGCATTTACTCACCATCAGGAGAAACATGCTCCAAGCTCGACCACTCAAACAGTAGCTCTCCAGTCTCGATGTCAAGTTCTATTGCGCATTAGCTCGTGTATCTCAAAGCAAAGACAAGATATACCTTGAATGATAGCATCTACGATCCACTGCTGCTCAGGACTGGCTCCCCATGGGGTGAGGTCCGCAGGAACAGGTTGATAGACCTGAATTAGAGCAGTCTCTTCATTGATGACATGGAACTCGTGCTTGTCGGTCAACTTGTGATTACCCGCACGAAGCTCACGAATTGTTTCGTAATGCTGATCGAGGATCGTGGTGTGACCATGCCCATGACCGTATCCAGGGTTGTGGTCCCCCTCGAAGCAAAAGAGGACGTCTTTGCCCTTCCAGCGCGCCTTCTGGAAGTTGGTGGCCCAGATAGAGTAGTAGCCGTATCCGGACCAGACCAGCTCTCCATCATCGCGGTAGATGTAGGGAGCCGCCTGGCGAGGACCATGCTGTTCTCCTGCGGTGTCTGCGTAGCCGGCAAAAGGTGCAACGAAGAGATAGCCCTTCTCGACATCCGGAGCAGCAGGGATGGTGATGTTCAGCCTAGGAGGAGCTAGGTCGGTCCGCGACTTGAACTGCCAGTCTGCGGCCGCGAGGGGTAGCAGAGCAGCGGCTGGGAGCCAGGAAAAGCGCATAATGACGGCTAGGAGAGACCATCATTATCAGCCCTGATCTACCCAGTGTTCACATCATTGGATGGGTACATTAACCTTTAATATATACTCTGCACTTGGGGATAGAAATGCTTTGGGTGTCAGTCGTATCAATGCGTGGCTTGATAGTTGTAGCACACGGGGTATCAGAGCATTATTTATGTTTCTCAGCTGCTCTTGAGGTGGGATGTCCGTCGACCGAGAGCTGTCGCATCACGCCAAGGTCTTCCCCGATGGCGATATACGCATCAATCCTTATTCGGTGTCCGACTTTCTCCACGATGTAAGCCAACGGGAGATCTCACGAATGACAGATTGGGCCTTGGATACGTACGATAGAGCAGTGATGCAATCGAAGTTAACCTTGGAGTTCCATACTTTTGTCCATTGCACATGGGTTTTCTAAGGTGACCTCGAAGCGGCGCTTGAGCATTTCCCCAGACAGACTTGGACCTCGCAATTTGGCTGCACACCGTACCGGCACCGCAAGTTAGAAGCCCGGCCAACAGTCCGCGCTCCCAGTGTGGCTATAGTTGGGTTTGGTTCTCTGGCTGCCTTTGTCCCGCCGCTCGGAGATGGGTGTAAGTTTCTCAATAGCCACAACAAAATAAGTCGACCATGGTCTCAGAATCTTGCTTTCGAAGCGCCTGATCTGCGACCTGAATAAGCATTCTTGGAATGAACGTTATCTGTCCGCATGGTGGAATGGTTCGCTGTTGATGCCCGGATGACCTGGTCAATGTGGCCAGCAGGCAGGGTCAGCTGAAGCCCATGGCCCAAAGAGAAGCATCAAGCTTAATCGGAGATAAATGAAATGGCATCCCTCCTTTCTCGAAGACAAAGTAAAGTAAACAAGCTCGCCAACCTAACATTGCCATTGTTTGTATCCCGGGCGGTGAACCAAAAGCATCCCCAACACCCAAAAGGGAAAGCCGCAACATTTTTGTCTCCATTCTCGCTCCTTATCCCCGAACTCACCCCAGTCCCCAATCCACCGCAACGACAGCCATGTCCAAGGCCACCGTCGCTGCAATCGCAGCTGCCAGTGCCGCAACGGGCGCAGGATTCACAGCCCTCTTCTACTCGCGCTCAAGCCCCCAGCAGCAGAAGCCCGCTACACCCGCTACAAGCGCACCTCTGCCACCCCCAGCAGCGCCGGTCACCGTCCCAGTTCCCTCTCAACCCGCTCCTCCCTCCCTCGCCAGCAAAACCACAACACCCACCGGCCCCGTCGACCCAGCCGGAATCTATCAATATGGCTTCCCCGGCCCAGTCGCCGACCCAATCCACTCGCTCCCCCTAGCAGGCGCGTACGACCGCCGCACCCGCAACCCATCCTGGGTCGCCGAGCACATCACGCCCGCGTCTCTGGCCATGAAGAATGCCGACCGCAAGCACAGCACGTTCTTCGAGGACGCCACGATCCCGCCGCTCTTCCGCGCGAAGCTCGCGGACTATTTCCGCTCCGGCTATGACCGCGGCCACCAGGTTCCCGCGGCGGACGCGAAGTGGTCGCAGGAGGCGATGGATGGGACGTTCGCGTTGACGAACATGTGTCCGCAGGTTGGCGAGGGTTTCAACAGGGACTACTGGGCGCATTTCGAGGATTTCTGCCGCGACTTGACGAAGAGGTACCCCAGTGTCCGGATCGTTACGGGGCCGCTGTATCTGCCGCATCGGGATCCGGATGGAAAGTGGAGGGTGAACTATGAGGTTATCGGGACGCCGCCGAATGTTGCTGTGCCGACGCACTTCTACAAGGTTGTTTATGCGGAGGAGGGCCCTGGTGTGCCGAGTGGGAAGGTTGCGCTGGGGGCGTTTGTGCTGCCCAATGCGCGGATCTCGAATGATAAGCGCCTGGCTGAGTTCGAGGTGCCTCTTGAGGCGGTTGAGCGGGCGAGTGGATTGGAGTTTGCGAGCAAGCTGGACCCCGGGAGGAGAAAGAGGCTTTGCCAGGAGGTCAGGTGTGATATTGTGGTGAGGGAGTTCAACAATGCGAAGAAGAAGGCTTAGATCGGATTTCTTGTACATCTACTTCATACATCTCTGTATTATTTCATCTCTATACAAACTTTGCTGTCTGGTATAGATCATCTGTAAATTGTCTAAGATCTTCAACGCAGTCCGGCTAGCATTGAAATGCGACACCCGCTTTCGTCGCAACATTTCCTCCTCGTCCTGCAAACCCTGTGCCCTCGGACGAGATTTCCACCAACCCTGGCTGAATCCCCTCCTTATCCTTCTTCTTTTTCTTCTTCTTTTCCCCCGTCCCCGCCTTATCCTCCCGGGTCGGGTCGCGCGGCGTCAGGTCTGTCTCGCACACATAGCATGATACTCGACCATGCAGCTCAGCCGATCTTTCCTGCTCCTCCTTTGTTGCATGCGGGTCCGGCGCATCATGCGGCGTCATGAACTTATCCACGCATGGCTTACATATAACGTGGCCGCAGGGTTTTGTAACTGTACAGAGCAAGTATTAGTACAGACATTGAATATAGGAGCAGAGAAGAAGGGTAGCGTACGCATCACTTTGACAGTATTCGTCAACGTCTTCTTACAGCTCGGACACACCCGCACCATGGCTCCATCAGCGCCGGCCTCCTCGGTGAAATGCACATCGACCAGCGACTTCAGCGAATAACCGTGTTTATTTGATTCCGTGGAACCCGGGCATATCGGGCTTAATTTGACCTTCATATTCGCGGCGATTTCGTTCGGATCCGTACCGGGCGTCAAAGAGGGTACCCAAAATGACGGGAGGGCCGATTTGTTCGATTCGGACTGCCACGACGCATCATCAGCAAACCAACCCAGCACGTCGGGAGAAGTATAGAGCCAGCAAACCTTCTCCTTCTTAATCTCCTCCCTCAACCTCTCCCTCTCCCTCCGAATAACACCCTCAACAGCCTTCTCATCCAACTCAAACACCTTCTTCTTCACCCCACCCCCTACATCCACCTCTCTCTTCTTAACCCGTTCCCAAACCTCATCATCCTCAACACTAACCTTCCTCTTCTTGTTCACATTCCCCCCATCATCAAACCCCATACTGACCATCTCAAACTCCCGCACCTCCCTGTCCTTCGCTTGTTCCGCTTCCCGCCCACTCTCCTCCTCCAGACGCCTCCGCGCCTCCTCCCGCTCTTTTTCCAGCCGCGCAATCTCCTTCCGCTGCGCGAGGAGGTCGTTTATCGCGCACTCGCGGCAGAATAGATCGCCGTTTGTGGCGCATGCTACGCTTGGTGAGCGTGAGGGGTGCAGGCAGAGGCGGCAAGATCCGAAGGGGAGGAAGGAGTCGCGGCCGATGACGCCGCGCTGGGTGCCCCAGGCTGTGCGGAGGAGGGAGCGCTCGTAGGAGGTGAAGTGGGGAAGGGAGGTGTTGCGTTTGGAGTGCGCCATGTTCTTCCTTGCTATTCTTTTTAGATTTGCGCTTCCGGTTGTAGGTATGTGTTCGAGACTCGATTGGATGGGCTCGAGGTCGTTAGGGCATTGGCTTGGTGCTAGGTAAGGTGCGCCGTAGTGTTGTGGGCGATGGTCGGCTCAATGTATCCAACCTGAGTTTCAAGTAGTTTCTGCTCCTCTGAATGGGACGCTTGAAAGCAATTTTCAATATGGAAAATGAAGCAAAGTTGGAGATGTCATGATTTGATGCGGAGACAAGACTTCGAGGCTCACCGCCCGCCGATCATCTAGATCTATACAACAGAGCTGTAGGCATGACAGTGCGGAAGTCATAAGATTGATTATATCTTTATTTTTGCGTAAGGTTAATACTGACAGGCAGTCATATTCTGAAATAGCTTCCATCTACGAAAGTGGGTTATGTCTGAAAGGACAAAGGCCATCCATATCAGATCGACGACTTCCGCTTCTGCTAGACGCAATTCAAGCTAACACGACAGACCCTGTTTTGCCTACACAGCAGGAAAAGGCCACTAAAGAAGGTCGATGCGCTGAGTTTAATCTTGACGCGAAGAGCCTGCAGGACGGTTGAGATGCTCGCAAGGAATCCACAGATCGAGGATAGACTAGGGTAGGGTCCTCGCCTTTAAACCCTCTATCAGTCAATTGACAGGGTCAAGTATGGCTCGAATCTAGCAAGCTCTTGAGCAACTTCTCCTTCAGCAGAATATCCTCAGGGTCAATATGCTCCCACCGCTCCTCAACCAGCAAGCGCACGAAAGGATCACCATGCTCGTCCGCATACTTCAGTGCCGCTCGGAACACAACATTGCTAGTGGGCCAGATAACCGGGAAACCGTAGCACTCAATCCGCACACGAAGGTCCAGGAGCCGCGCGAATGTGGCAAAGTCACGATCACGGATCAGACGTCGCAGAGTGCGAGTGGCACGCCGGAATTCGGTATCCTTGTCGAGGAACGCTCTGGTCGAGATCAACTGGAGAAACTCGAGCTTTTGGTCTGTCCAGGGCGGACAAAGCAACTTGTCCGGAATACTGGAGGATTCGCAACATGGAAGCTCGAAATAGCTCTTTCCACAAGGTTGGTTATTCCCCACTGCATGGATCTCAATGATTCCAAGGCGGAACCATATTGCAACGTTATAGTCGTGCGATGATTCAGAGTCGGAGCCATCGAGTTCGTGCCCTGGCCGATTGGCTCGCAGGGCTAAGTCGTTCTCCCCACGCTGGCCGTTCAGTGCCTTGTTACAGGACTCCAGATTATCGAACCATCCTGCGAATCCAGCAAGAAGAGGCCGATCGTCAGGAATGATGCTGATTTCGGGACGTTTGTATTCGATGACATGGTTTAGAAACGCCAGCTGACAGCTGCGGATCAGGGGCAGCGTGCACCACCGGCACTCGAGGATACGAGTTCGGAGCTCTTTCAGCTCATCAGGCTCAATGTGACCAACAACACCACATGGGGGCAGGAAGTGCTCAGTCAAGAAAGTTGACCCTTCGCCATCTGCTTTTGCAAAAGCCAGCCGAACAAGCCATGTATAGATGGTAGGGTCTGAGAGCGCCCGGGCGAGGTAGATAGAAGCTCGAGGGAGGTTGATCTCTAGACAGCGAAGAAAGATCTCCTGGATTATTTCCGCAGGTAACTTCTCCAGCCGTGACTTTGGTCGGACCAAGAGTCGCTCTCGGGACATTTGACCGCACTAGCTTCAAGCTCGGCGAGGCGGGTCTCCAGGGCGCGACGGGATCGGTTCATGTGGCTGGCCAGGGATGGCTTGGAATGATCGATTGGCATACCGCAATTGAGCAAACGCGCCAGCCGACACCTGTGCAATATCCAAAAGTAAAACTCCTGAGTCTACCCTCCAGGGCCAAAGTTTAAACGTCTCAGCGACGGTTGGTCCCGAATCCCAACCGAACGGAAGGATGTCTAGATGCAAGCTGCGCACGGTTCAAGTTCCTGGGCGAAGCTCCAGCTCTGCCGGAGCGGGTCAACTCGGCCCCCGCAAGGCTACCCTGCTCCGAGATCCTGGTGTCAACAATCAACAACTCAAAAGCCACCTCGTCATATCATCAAATGTGATGGTCTCCAATTGCCGAGCTTGGAGCTGTTTAACCTCGGACATTTGGCCGACGACTACTCAATTATGTGCAAATCACCAGTCCTTATCGACCTCTAATCCTCCTACACCCCAAAAGGTACATGACCCTTACGCACCCCTCAGCAAGGGGCGGAGGCTGGAGCTGTCTCATCTTTCATAGGTATGAGCCGATGGGTCGTATCTATGTCCACGATTCGCGAAACATGTCACTATCCTTTCGTGACCTGTGGGCCTGCGCATAACGCGTTATGGCTCGGTAACCTGAACCCCTGTAGGCTGCAAGGTGCCCTTTCTTTGGCAGGTGGGAAAGAGCATCTCCGGAGAATGAAGGCTGGCCCAATCAGAGCTCAATCTTACCCTGATTTCGATGCTAGAGGAATGAGACAATCAAAGCTGGAATGCTGTCATTTTCTTACTCATACATGCTATTGCTGAGATTAAGATTACCCCGGGATCGACCAGAGACGGTAGCCAAGCAACGATGCCGCCGGCGAAGGAAAGGCCCAGGGTCTGGGTCGTTTCATCCAATATGTGTCAATTGATGGTGGATCTCAGTCCAGCAAATGTTCCAGAACGGCGTCGGCCAGACCGATAGGGCAGATTGCAGGGTACGGGACGGGACCTGGCGTGAACTGCAGCTTTGAACTTTCCGAGACACTAAGGACGATCTACCCGAGTCGAATCGAACCATCACGCAGCTTTCTTTGACAGCGAGGTACTTTTGACAAAGTCATTCCTCCGGAGATAAAGGAGCAGAAACACTCGCGTGTTGATGGGTCCGCATGGAAACACAAAGCACGCAGGGTGCCAGCGCATTCATCTCGGCAAGATTGTCATTCGGTGCCATCGGCTGGCAGCGAATAGCGAATAGCGATGCGTGTCACCCCGGGACCCGTTGGTAATATGCAAGGGAACAGGGGTAGTCGAACTGGGCGACGGTTTCCCTGTGCAACATTCTAGCCTTAACCGACGCTGACGAGGCTGGTTAAATCGTACTGCAGATTATCAATGTATCATGCTTTACACCTAGAATAAGTGTCATGTATCTGTCCATTCGGCTTCGTAGATGGCCGACTCGCGCCGAAATTATGGGTCCTTGTCTCACAGCACAGAAGAAAAGACTGTCCACTCAGAAGAATGTGCTGTGGAAATGCCAGCCAGCGAGGAGCCAGCACATACCTCAAGTCGAACTAGCTCCGTGCCACAAAATTGCCGATCCACTAAATCTGCACGGGAACCATGAATGGCAGATCCATTCTGTCGCGCTCGAAACGCCTTGGAAAAAGATTCCATTCAGTATATAACGTCGAGGTTCCTGACGCCTAGGATGCGGTTTTTCTCACTCAACCTCCAAGTCACCGCTTCGGCATTTAGTCTTTCGTTTAGTTTTGCCTTTTGATTCTTTTTGCGTTGTTCCTTAGTCTCTCGTTCGATATCATATCTTTCCGCCCGATAGAACAGCATTGCATAGCATACGTCCACTCTCGTTTCGGTTCACAGCTCGACTGCATCGGTCCGTTTGTATATAGTGGCGGACCGCTCAACCATCACCCTCGCTCGGCATTGAAAGCAAACAACAAAAGCCATCCGATCATTCTGCGATATGGATTGTTTCCGGCAAATATACCGTCTCGTCAAGAGCCCATTTACGCGGAACAAACACAGAGTTATGGAGATTGTAAGTTGCCAGCGCGAGCTTTTGGCGGGTAGGGCGCTGACAACTGATGTGTAGGGGCCTCCAACTGATTTCCGAAAGGAAGAGTTGCCGTCTTTCTTCACCGATGACGAGTATGTAGTCTTCGCTAATAATGAATATCGTCTCTGACTCTCTCGCAGCGCAATCACCCTGCACAGCCGGACGGCACTGGAGAAAGACGCCATAGTGAAGGCAATCGAGGAGGAACCGTCAAAGCGAGACAGAATCAAGACTCAAGTCCGGAGACTAAGCGTCAAGATGGCTCGGCCGCAGCCGCTCATCGACATGGATTGATATACCCGTCGCCCAGTGGCATGGGATTGTTTTAGTGGATATAGAGGACAAAATTGACCGGCTTGTCGCAATATGGTTTTCAAAGCAGGAACGTTGGTACTTCATTGAGTCGTGACTTCTTCGACGCCGTTTCCGTCTCCTTGAGCTTTTCCTGTTTAGTGTTGGAATATAGAGGGCGTTGTCTTTCAGTTTGTATACTAGGTTTGCGCGGCTCCGGAAAATCGTCGAAGTCATCGAATACCAGTCTCCGTTTACCCTGCGCAGTGTTTGAGAGGGCGCCCTTTGATTTCGTAGGTTGCAGTTCCTTCTTCATCCCAACCAGGCGACTTTCGCTAGTTGGAAGCAACGAAGAAGAGCGACGCAGCGAGCCAGAGTTTGAAGAAAAATGCTCGTCGGAGTCATCAAATACAAACCTTTTTCTAGCCTGCATGGTACCTGAAGGAATATTCTTCTCCCTTTTTATCTGTTCCTTGACTTCAGACGCCTGATTCTCGCTAGCGTGCGATGAGGCAGAGCGACGCAGCGGCTCCGGGCCCGGTGGCTTACTTGTTTTCGTAGTCGGCAACGACTGACGCTCGCTAAAATCAAGACTCCTTTTGCTCGAATGGCCGATCGGTTTTGAATGTTGCATCGCGGAAGGTGTGTGCCGGATTGGTTCCGAGCCCGTTGAGATGTTGCTCTTTCTCGCAACCGTTGGACTACCCTGGTCCATTCCAGCATCAAGATCATCATCGTCGTCGTCATCTGTATTCTTATCTGCAGGATCAGGCACCTTCTTCCCCTGTCGATTCTCAACAGGCACCTCGTCACCAATAGAATTACCCAACCCACTATCAGTTCCCAATCCAGAAGACTGCGAGAACCCCGCCGCTGCCCTCGTCGAAGACCTAACCTTTCGCAGCGCAGCTAACGACCTCACCCTCCTCGGACTAAGCAAAAGGTTTTGTAAATGCGTCCCAGCCCACGAGGCCTCTGTCTCCGGATCGTCCCCTGCGTCTTGATCGCGGGCCGGTTGATTTCCCAGAGCCGCATCCAGCGCGTTATCTTGCTGTGCCTTGAGCTCCTCTGCAGCGATTTTCTTCGTGAGTTCCGCGCTCATCCGGGTGACTCCATCAGTTGGTCTTGCAATGTCTGCTATTGTATCTGCATTTTGAAGTTTCGCTTCTTTTTTGCGACGGACGTATTCGGCGTAGTGTAGGTGTTGCGTGAAGGTTTGCGCGACGGTATAGAATTCGTCTTCGACCATTATATAGAGGTCATCCTCGTCCAGGCCTTCGCGGAGGAATCTAGCATTTTTGTCAGTATCAGGTGGTAGCTATTCGATCGCGGGGCGGCATACTCTTCGGATGGGCATCGATGGATCGGTGAGGAGGGTGGACTGGGAGCTATACAGCGGGGTTGTCAGCAAGAGACAGGACGGGCCTAACAGCGCTACTGGAACATCAGGCAACGTACACGACCTGAGGAAGTTTTTCTTAGGAGTAAGAAGCACCTTCTTCGTTGGCGTTTCATCTTTCACGCGCGGAGTTGATGTGCGCTTTATCGCTGGAGCTGGTAGGTCCGGCTCACGCTTCACCTTACCTCCACAGGTGAGCCAGGGAAGAGTCCGAGGCATGATGGATCGCGTGGGTTGGATCTAAGAGCGAAGTGAGAGCTCTCGTTCATGATCGTTGTAGATTGTTGGTGTCACGGACGGATGTAGATGTTAAAGTAATGCGGACCAAACGCGAAATACTTTTAGGTCGCGCAGAAGCCGCGGCGATCTAGAGTTGCCCCACGCTCCGCATTCGGGAACGACCTAGACTCTACGGGGTTCATACGTCAAGTTGTCAACAACCATCAGAGCAGTAATCTACGATTGGAAAGATCGGTGATAAGCTCTCAAACCTCTATTTGTTATTTGGGTATCAGTATTCTGTTATAAAACGGGAAATGCGCAGCACAGTTAATGCCATGAAGAGATCCTCCAAACGCCGATAAAATTGACCATATGCGCAGAAATCCAGGAGGGCAGCATGCATAAGAAATAGAAAATAACGCCAGTGTCATTTGACGATTCGTAAAACCTCCATCCTCACGCCTCGCCGGGCCTCTTGCTGTTGCAGCTCACGATCTTCACCTTGTCCGCGCTGATAGTCTGCTGGTTGTCCAGCTTGAAGTTGACGTCCTTGATCAGGAAGGTCCAGACTTCGTCGCAGAATCTGTAGGTATCGAGATGGCCCTATACGCAGATATATATCATCAGCATACTTTTTCTATACACATCACCGTAAGGAATATGCGGCTCGCATTGCGCCGGGCTGTGGGTATCGTCGAGGGAATGATATACCTTGAAAGTCAAGCGAGTGCGGACCTTTTCAGCGAGGACTTCAGTGATAACGCGGTCAAATGTGGAGAGAATCTTCATCGCGAGTTGGGGCTCGATGCGCCCTTCGTTGATCAAGTCATCGAGGGTGTCGGTCAACGACAGACCGAGACTAAGTTGGGAACGCAGCGATCAGTAACAGACTATGTGAGCGGGTTCGAAGGGAGTAACGTACCTGCTCCCGCGGTAAAGCTCGTAGTATGCCTGTGCGCTCATATTGACGGCGTTGTTGCGGCGACAATGAGGTGGTTGAATGAGGGATGGTTAATGACTCCGATAAGATGTGGACCTTATATAGCCGGCACGTGATCAGTGGCGATTACGTCGTGTGTTGTAAACTCGAGGGCAACTCTCAATTGAGGCTTTAAGCAAGATCAGCTCCCTAATTCTTTGTTTGATTCATTTCGAGTCAATTCCACTTTACAAGATGCAGAGGATAGCACATTCATCACTAAGGGTGGGGGCCTTATTTAAACAACCCTCATTTACAGCTGCGAGATCTATATTTTCGACAGCGCAAGTTCAGTCGAATCTGAATCCGGGTATGGGAAAATGTAAAGTCTTTAGTGGCCTAGGCTGACTGCAGCAGATAAATCAGCGCGCAATGACGAACAGCCGAAGGAAGCGACCAAGCAGGACTCTACATCCGAACACCATAAATTGCGGCAAGCCAAAACCGTGGCCCAGGCAGATGAGGAATTACGCCAACGGCTCGAGGAGATGTCTGGAGAGGGTGGTGTGGCTGGATTAGAGTACGAGGATGGCAAGCCTCAGACTATGAAGCGGAGTGTTCGAAACAATATGTTCCGTTACATATAGTTATTGATAATCATTCACTGTTAGTTTGCTGCTCTCAACATGACTCAGAAAATCAAACGCTGCCATGCACACGATGATGGCATGACTTAAAAATATGCAAACTCGTGTCTTGCGAGCAAGGCCTCGGCTCTTTTTCGGCCGGCTCAAATGACGCCTCCCTTGTGTAAAACACCCGGTGAAGCAAAATGGAATGGATAATGTGGCGGCCACGAGTGTGCTATCTCGATCGCATTTGTACGCCTGGCAGGGGTGCATTTGTACACAATGAAGCAAGCTCGTACAGCCTTGGTGAATCTCACTAATCGCCGATGCGACGGAAGAAACTGGGATAGAATCAACGATTCCCTATCATCCCTGCGAGAACACCAGCGCCAATAACGCCGCCGTCCGATGCTTCACGCAAAAAGACCGACTTTCCGCTTTTTTGAGGACCGGTGCGCATAATTAGCCGGTCGATGGTTTGCTGGCACATTTCTTTGAAGTTGGGGTAGTGCTGGATTATACCCCCTGTACAGGCAACGACAAGCTCTTCCGGGCCAGACTGCCAGTCTGAAGGTGTAGGCGATATAATAGGGACGATCGGGCCCCGAACTCCATTCAAAGCCGAGGCTGCAGGTTTGAGCTGAGGAGATAGACTCGTGATGCTGTCATGCACGGGCGAAGCAGCGTGCGACTCTCGTGGTGAGCCTTGTTGGCTGTCCAACTTTAACTCTATCTCCTCCGCGCATGCTAATAGACCGACAACTGCAGCCGCTATCAGTCCTGCAGATCGTCTTTGTACAGCCCTGGCAACCTTTCGCAAGACACCCGCAGAGGTAGCGTCCCACTTCCACGTATCACTTGCTGGAGGTAAAGAACGGGTCAGCTCAGCTGCGAGTTCGTCGTCTGAGCGGGCACGCGCAACATTGTCGGATACATATGATGTCGTCAAGGCGTCTTGTGTGGTTAGATTTGCAGGTAGCGCATCCTTAGACGCCCCGGTGATGTTGATCAGGAAGTCCATGAAAATGAGCCGAATCAGTTCGCCAATGTACCTACCTCCCGTCATATACTCAAAGGGCTGAAATCCTGGACGTGCACTGTTCGCATCCAGCTCAGTGTCCCAGTTAGTTACAATGCCAAGCTCCTTGAAAGGAGGTAATACACCAGATATTGTCCATTCGGTGTTGACAATGATTTCTGACGTATCTGGATCGCTTCTCCTCACATGCTTTACTTTGTCTTCATGCAGGGCGCTGAGTTTCATCGGTATCGTGGCATTGCAACCCGTGCCCACGATGATACCCATGGCGACGCGGCTGTTGGGTAAAGATTTCACGGCGTACGCGAGTGATGCGAGCGTCGCTACTGTATCGTTGGTGATGGCAGATATCTTCAATTTCGGCAAGGCGAAGAGTTTCCGGCGCTTTGCCGATGGTTGTTCCTCGTCATCTGGACGTCTCGTATGCTTCTCGTAGCCAGCAAGCAGTATCTTTCGAAGGTTGAGATCCGAAGTAATGGCGAAGCCCTTGCCCATCGGCATGAGTGTGGCCTCCGCAAGGGATTCTTGCCTGTTGTTTGTTAGCAAGTATAACACGGTTTTCCTACCAAAACGAGTACGAATATAAAAAATGCTGTCACTCACATCATCGGGAAACTGAAGGTGATACCCATCTCCAGCTCTTCAGGAACTGCACCTTTCGTCACATCGGAAGTCAAGCTTTCGGCCACTACTTCTGCAATGCAGTCTCCGATCCACGCAAAAAGATCCTCCGCCTTGTCCATTTTCAAGTGTTCCTGAATCGGCCATGCTTTCTCAAGTGTCCTCTTCACCCGCTGCGTCTGCGCCTTCTTGAGCGGCCTCTCCGATGCGGATGTGCGAGCCATATCAGGATCCGCTGTATCGCCGAGTAGCTCAATAAAAGCAACTCGCAGATTACTCCCGCCAACATCAATAGCTAGGTAACGGCCAGTCTCCATGCCGCTCGGTAGCTTGGAGACCGGGGTGGGGAGGAATTGCTGGTCTGATTCTAAAGCTAGCTTCCGGTATACGTTCGACAGTCGACGGGCCAGTTTGTATAGGACAGCTTCGTCTAGGGACAGCGGGGACAAGAACTCGTCAACCTTGCGCTGGTGTTCCAGGTATGCCCTTGCGGCGGGATCCATCTCCGCCGCAGCGTCCTCATCGTGCTCCTCGTCCTCGTCAACGTGGTCGTCGTGTATGATCTCGTGCTCTTCCACGGTGGGTAGCCCTGAACGCGCTGAGTCCACCGAAGCCATTGTTGTGATGAGAAGTGGTGCGGGGTGCAGAGGTAGGATGCAGTCCGGCGTATTGCGAAAGTCCACCGTGCGACTCACAGCCTGGGGTTGCTTCGAGGTTGCAGTCTGGTCTTGTGAGGTTCACTTCACAGGCGAAGGATGGTGGGTTTTTATTCGGGTATATATGTATCCCCCCGCGGACTATCTCTCCAAGGTTGGCAGTATGCGGTTGTCTGATTTAAGCGGTGGTGTATGTGCCCGGGAGGGGAGGGGGGGATCTTCGAGTCGGAACCGCGGGAACTGATCCTCGAGGGGGGCGGCAGTCTGGAGGCCTGCAACGACTCTACACAAACGGTCAGACCCGACGTTACAGCGAATGTCAATGCAAGACGTGTGTCCGCGGCAAGGCAAAGGAGGAGGATAGCACAACGGTGACAGTCACCATGCAGGAAGCCAGAGCGCGCGCAGAAAGGAAAACAAGTCCGGACTGGGAGGGAACAAGGGCGTTGGCCTGCACCTTGCACAGTATGTTTGCACTTACCCCGACGATGGTAGTGGCAGGAGGGTTGAAGGTGGTACACAGGGTGGAATGGAGGAGGAAATTGCGAAGAAGGCAGCAATTGCGTGTTATAGAAAGGGCTGAAGGTTAAAAAGCCACAGGGCCAGCCAGCGACAATCCCCACCATTCGGAAGGAGAAAGAGAAAGAGAGGGCGCGTAGGGCAGCAGAAGGCAGGCAAAGGTAAAAAAGAAAGAGGCCGCGGAGGGCCAGATCAAAAGATAGAGGGACAAGAAAAAGAGGATGATTTGATGCGATGGAATGCGACCATCAACCGGGCGATGTGACGCTGCCCGGTCGGCTGGATGCCTGCGTGTCTGGGACGACCTTGACTGGAGGCGACATCCTAAATCCGTGCTGCACCTGTGAATCTCGCCGTAGTAGTGCCGTTGCATTCTCAGGGAGAAGAAGGTCCCGGAGTTTCCCCATCCTCTCCGTTGAAGTCTTACGTAGTCTACGGAGCAGTAGTAGTGTAGCTAGTCTACATCTATTCTCTATAGACTCCACTCCAGCTTGGCTATTTGGGTACAACTGTATCTTTCTTCAGACACGTCAGAATTGCCCGCAAGTTGCTGGAGACAACTGGAAATAATTTCATCGTTTCCTTACAAAGTCGCTTCAGGTTCTACTCCGTATATTATCGCCGATAATATCATCGTGATTGAATCCTACAAGCTACCTGCCATGTGGTAGCTAGCTGGGTGGGGCTGGGGCAGAACAGGCCAACGGGGACTCGTGACAGAGAACTATGTGAATCACCACGACTGCCGGCTTCAAGGTCACCCAATCCAGAATTTGTGCCCTGAGACCCTGATTCGTCCAGGGTCTGGGTGGATCGACCGGTGAGTCGGGTGTCCAAGGTGGTGGGATGCATCCTCGCCTAGGTAGAGTCTAGCCTCACCGTTCTGTCCAGCTCAATACGAGCTTGCCTGAGTCGCCGCGACTCGTGCTCAAGAGTACAGAGTCCCGGGAGGTTCGTGCCTTATCTAGTCACCGACTTCCGTTCCTCTGAGTGAAGCATTGACCAGCACGGGCTTGCAGCAGTCAACTGACCCCGCAGGTGACTGTCGGCTTGGCCGGATCCCGCACGTTCTGACGATTGTCAACTGCAACGATATGGATGGATGTTGGAAGGTGGATCCATCACAGCAAACTTGACGCGCAATTGATTGTCAGATCTCGGGAAAAAGAGGAATGGTGAGAGGAATGGTTAGTGGCCGTCGCTCGAGCCAGGCGCTGTAAGCCTCAGTCAAGCTTGAAACTCTGAATGTGTCATAGCACCCTCTCCGAAGTCGGAGCTGAGGATCTTTCCTTTTTTCGCGAGCCGCGATAGACTATAGTAGTTTATCAATCTCTCGATCCTTGACTGACGACTCTCATGTTTTCCCGCGTCGGCCCATTATCCAAGAAGAGGAAAATGCGCTCATGTCATGGAGACGGTCGACCGAGATCTATATGGTTGTATCCCCTCATGTGAGCAAGGCCCAGCTTGGAGAACAGCTCGATGTAACTCTGGATGCCGGACACCTTGGAGTTTGTTCGCCGGAGAATTTGACGCCACCTCTTGTGCCTGAAGCCGAGAGACGATGACAGCCAACTTGAGCCGGCGCTTCTAGGCTAAAAGTGGCCTGGTGGCCCCAGCAAAGACCATTCGAGTTGAGGAGTTGAGGTGAGGGGAACTGCTGCCTGCATGACTGGTCAGCGTAAAACCTTCCAAGACATGAGTCGATTACAGATCGGAGATGTTCCAGATTTCCGTTCCTCAGGCAGCCAGCGCGTGCATCTTATGATCCGTGCGGTGTCGAAGTTCCCGACTGTTTTCTTGAGATGAAATCGACTATCTCAAAGATGTCCAATGAACCTCTACCTCCACCACAGTCCACGGCTCCGGGCTGGACCAAGGTTTCGTCAGACGGATCGTCGCGTTGGCAAGCGCAAGATCCAGTGTTGAGACGTGCCCAGATCTCCAGGCTTGTCGATACTCTATCAGACCATGAGTACTCATCTTCAAATCTGCAGACACAAGGCCATCGGGCGATCAATGTGCAGGCTTTTCACGCGCTCGAGACGATATCAAAGTCAGACCCTCTGGCGTATCAATGGCTTCCCATTGCGCATCGTCGGCGCCAGCGGCAATTTGAAGAGATCCTAGCTGAGAGGCAGGAAAGATCAGACCAGGAAGCTCGTGCAAGAGAAACCGGGCGATTACTTCCACGTGATCGCCAGCAGATGGCCGTAATGGGTCAGGGTTGTCGCTATGAAGATATTCCTCTCATAGAGTCAAATGATTTGACCTTTATCACGGAGACACCCCAGTTCCTTGGACCACGACCCGCCTACTATAATGACTTCGAAACCGCGTGTCGAGTGGGCCTTGCTGCGACTGTACAGGCCACTATCTCTACCGAGACATGTACATCCACTCCTGCTTTTCTCCATCATGGTCTCTGCCTTGCCGTAAAAGCTGGTAACGTGGAGGTTGCGCGCTATCTTCTTGCTTCCGGTGCTCCCATTGTTCGAAAGACCCCAGAGCATATCCTCTCCGCCCCACGAGATAAGCAGATTCCACTCTTTGAGCTATTTATTGAGTGTGGCTGGACACCAAATACTCCAGGTGAGTAAGACAAACCTGACACGACGAGCTTTCATGATTGATAGAAATCCCTCAAGGAATGTATGGCGCTGTCTTGCTACCTTCTGTCATGACCGATCATAGTCTTCTCAAGTGGTTTCTGGCTCATGGAGCAAACCCTAATCTCGGTCAACAGCAGGAACATCGTTTCGGCCACCCCGTCAACAACTCATGCGTCGCTCTTGAGAAAGCGGCCTATCGGGGAGATGTCGAGGCCGTGCGTATACTTTTAGATGCCGGCGCTGTGATCCAGAACGGATTTCCTTTGCATGCAGCAGCAGGAGCTTGTTCTCCCGACTGGGATCCGCGCACTGGCCGTTTTAACCCAAGCAAGGACTTTGATAGAAGTATGATTCCGGTTCTATCCCTTCTAGTAGCGCATGGTGCAGATGTCAATCAGTACCAAGGGCCGCAGAGAGGAAACCAAGTTCCCAATTATGCAATCGTTGAGGCTGTCAGGGCGGGAGCAGTAGAGCGAGTTCGGTGGCTTCTCGAGAACGGAGCGGATCCCGCACTTAAAGGATCATGGGGAAGCGCCGCAGAGTATGCATCCAGAATGGGAAGCGATGAGATGATGTCTGTGCTTCAGCCTGGTGTAGATGCAAGGAAAACATGAAGGACTGGTCACGATAGATCTGCTCAAGCCGACAGCAGCTGCAGCGGCACAGAACGCAACGACCATCGCCAGCACCAGTGTACTAAGTATGGTATTTAACTGCACGTCACTTTCTGATTTCCTTCGAGCCGGTGCGATTTGTAAACCCGGTGTTTGTATGCGGATCTTGGCCATGTTCGAGCGTCTGGGTACCGTAGTAGCCGTACTACCCTGCGCGATCAGATACTACCACAAAGATTAGTTATCAGATGTAGCTCGATTTAGCCGTGGTCTTTGCTTTGAGCTAAAATCGTTCTCTCTTGGCCATCAACCGGCGCCGATAATGCAGGATTTGATAGGCGAACCTCGCAACAACTACTTCGAGATTTGCCGAAGGATGTTTCTGGGCTCGACAGGAAGAGATAATCTTCTGTTGGTGGAAATAACTAAATTAACCAAGCGCCACTGTTGGTTCCCGGGCGCTTATAGTCATCCTGAAGTGTGGATAGAATCTGAGAACTGGGCTTTGGTGTTTGGTTTTGGGCGGCGGACTTTTCTGGCGCAGTGGATCCCAGCGCGGGCGTCATCCCCGCATCTGAGACCCATCTCTCGCCAACGCATTCCTCCCTTGATTTATCCACCACATCAAACCACTGCTCGGCTTACTAGCCATGGAGAAGCAGGAAGAGCTCTTACACCATAGGGACCAGCTCCCTTCCTCTACGACTCCAAACACTCCGCAACGCCGCCGCGTTGTTCCGCGACTGGTCGGCCTCCTCGGCATCATCTCGTGCCTTTGGCTGACTCTCCACTGGCTTCCCGTCGCATATCCCACGTTTAGAATATCCCCATGTCACCAGCATACTCGGCCGGCGCATGATGAGCTCTCTCCCAATGGCGGAAAGGCCGCTACGAATCAGGCCTCGACGGAGTCAGAACGAGTACCATTCGAGGCTCACATCATGAGCAAATGCCCTGATGCACATGATTGCATACGGGAGCTTGTTGTACCGACTATGGAGAGAGTCAGCGATAAGGTGGATTTTAAGCTTTCGTTTATCGCGACGTGAGTTAAATCAGCTGGACTCATTCCACGGAAGGCTAATTTGTCGAGTAGCGTGTCGAATGAGTCCTCAGATGTTGTCTGCATGCATGGCCCCGGCGAATGCATTGGGGACATGCTCATGCTCTGCGCTGCGAATCTTCCTTTCCAACCGGAAGACGCTCCCGCCCAAAGTCAAACACCCACCGTTCGATATCTCGGGTTCGCAACTTGTCTTATCAGCTCGTACCAAGACATTCCGGACAGACCGCTGGTCGAGCAGTGTGCGCTGGAGCATGGTATCGACTTCGATGCCCTGAACGAATGTGTCAGCCAGCAAGATGATGACCCCAATAAACCTACCCAGGACGGACCGTTGAGCGGCATCCGTCTTCTCCGGGAGAGTGCGCGCCATAGTGCGGATCTTGGTGTAAGGACGAGCTGCACTGTTCGCCTTGACGAAAAAGTATGGTGTGTCCGAGACGGCGGCACCTGGAAAGACTGTGCGAAAGAAGGCGAGGGAAGCAAAGTCGACATACTTGTCGATGAGATTGAGAAGCTCTGGGGGCAGAGAAACTGAGCCGTCCAACAGCTCTGGCTCATGGGTACAGTATGAGTTATGATGGGCTGATGTCCCGCTTATGAAGTGCTGATACGGTATTTCCGCTAACCGCGTCTGTTATATGTATCAATATAGGGCAAAGTAACCCAGCATGTCATTGAGATTCGCACTTTTGCTATTCATTATGAATCTATTGAGAATGCCTCTTCCACCCCTTCCCTCTTCCTGATTGTCCTCGGAGGTTACTACAGTTGGACTCCGTACTATAATGTTGCATTGGGTCTTCCAGTGACCCAGGCAGTTCCATGCCTTGAGCTTTCATACCTCGAATGTCCGAGTGGGCGAGACCTAATCCCATCTATTCTCCCCTGGATGCCACTATTTTAACGCTCAAAGGAGATGGTTTTACTATACTTGCCATCTTTGTCACCTTCTTTAAGGACTATGCTCCTGGAAAGTTTATACTAGTATCTCTAGTGCTTGGGGCAGTCTTGCTGCATGCGTTCCTTTCACCATTAAGCAGAAAGTCTTTATGCTGGAAATGAGCTGTGATGCCGAGCCCATGTCTACCAAGCAACCAAGTTTTTCCTCACGGCAACAGGTTGCAATAATTGTCTCACTAACAGTCGCAGTGAACAAACCACACAAATGTGTTTCCCTTTCTCCCTTTACAAACGCTCTTCCCTTTGAATTCCTGAGATCCGTTTACCCCAACCGCGCTTTTGAGATAGCAGTATCCCTTCCTCTAGCTCTCACCCCTATTTTCATCATCACATAACCCAAGACCGTCCATCCAATGTCCTCCAGAACAGTTGCCATGGTCCCAACCGGCCCCCTCCATCGCGGTGACCGCATCAGAAGCGATGGCCCGCAGGCCAGGGTCGACGAACTGGTTCGCAAGTACCGCAAGGCCAACGCTCCTAGTGCTGTCATGCTCGAAGTCTTCAACGATGCGGATACATACTCTCTCCTCGTTGGTGCTCTACGCCGGCAGGTGGCGCTCTCCAAGTGCCGCTCGCAGGAGTTCGAAGACTGCCAAGTGACCATCTATGACAGAGCTTTGCTCATTCTCTCCAACTACGGAGAGAGCGCAACTGATCCGGGTGCGCTGGAGCTCTACTTGACTGAGTTTCTGGGAATCGTTCCGATTGCACCCATATCCGACGGTGTAGAGACGGTCTCTAAGCACGTTGAAGTGCAGAATGTCTTGAACAAGGGTATGTTAAGTTTCCCTTCAAAGATGGGACAATTACCGTCTAATACGTTCATAGCCATAGCCGACCATGAGCACAGCGAGACCGCAGTCGCCGCTCCCAGCAAGGAGTTCAAGCGCGAAGAAGAGGCGGCGCCCTCCTCCCCCTTCAACATCGATGTCGAGTACTCACGCTACTTCCCCGACTCCCCTGCCTACGACGACGAGAACATCAAACACGCCGCACCTTTGGATCCTAGCAGCGAGGCACTGAAGGATGACGTTCGCGTGGCACGCCTCTTGGAGGTCTACCAGCAGGCCAAAGAAGACTACTTCAACACAAAGACCAGAGACGGGTTCGAAAGCCTTAGCGCAGTCCGCTTCCTCCGCGACTCAGCCGAGAACACGCTTCGCTACTTTCATGCCAACGGACTCTCTGATAACTGCTATGTCCCGGACCTGGAGCATACCTTTGCCATAGCAAGGGACAAGACAGCCCAGCTCCTGGGTGGCCGTAAACGCCACTTTGACGACGACACGGGCAACTGGAGCAGGCAGTACCACTTTAACCGCAGCAGAAGCAAGAGACGCAGTGAGAGCAGAGGCGAAAAGCGTTCTCGTCGCATCGTCGACTCGTACCGTCCTCATGCTTAAAGCTGATGACAAGGCATTCTCGGCTTCTTACAACAGTGCCTAGTGCCTTGACAGGGCGTGAATACGCAATGTTTGGAATCAGAATTGTGTACATTAGTTTTGTTACTCTCATTCTCTCGTGTTTGATGCTTGCCGGGGCTGTTGTTGCTTTTCCATTACGAGACGGTAGCCGGGTGGATCCTTGTTCTGTACGGTAACACCGCTCTGATTGGCCTGTACCGGGCACGAGGGGGAACGGGGCGGATCACACAGCAAGGTCATCCCCCGGATCTTGGCCCATGCTCCTATTTCTGTCGTTCGCTGCCCTCCTTCTAATAATCGTTTGTTTAGCCACGTCTCTTTCTTTCTTTCTTTTCTTTTCGTCCTGTTTCTAGCCATCTCGCGCAATAAGATATGAGTATCTAGCCTGCATACGCGTATTTATCTCTAGAATGGCGCCCTTCCGCTCCTTGGCGGGGCCAGCCTCTATTGAAAGCTCGTCAACATCAAATACCGCATACACTCCGATGTCAGACGGTTCCGTCGATGAACAGCCAAGACATCACAGAAGTGGCTCCTTGAAACTCCAGACCGATTTTGGCACTGTACAAGACCTATTCTCCGAAGACGAAGCCGAGGACTACAACTACAACGATGAAGCGCAACCCAAGTTCCATCGGCCTAGAGTGCCAAAGTATACGCCTATTGAGGAGAAACAGGTAGTCAAGAAATTTGACCGCAGACTTGTTCCATTTCTCGCCCTCCTTTATCTACTT
Organism: Aspergillus mulundensis; assembly: GCF_003369625.1. Taxonomy (NCBI): domain Eukaryota; kingdom Fungi; phylum Ascomycota; class Eurotiomycetes; order Eurotiales; family Aspergillaceae; genus Aspergillus; species Aspergillus mulundensis. The sequence continues at coordinate 445,354 of NW_020797893.1, read as the reverse complement.
TCTTTTCTAGACCGTTCAAGTAAGCCAGCCAAACCTCCTTGTGCGAACATGTCCTAACATCGTCAGATATCGGAAACGCGAAGATTGCTGGTCTTACAGAGGACTTGAACCTGTCATCATCACAGTATGAATGGCTTTTGACAGCCTTCTATATCACCTACATCCTTTTTGAATGGATGACCCTGCTCTACCGTGTCTTTCCGGCTCATGTCTACATATCGCTCTGCGTATGCGGATGGGGCCTTGTAGCGTCCTTCCAGTCACTCGCAACATCCTTCGAAGCCATGATCTTTCTTCGTGCAGTACTAGGGGTAACAGAAGCGGCGTTTGGGCCAGGCGTTCCGTTCTACCTATCCTTATTCTACAAGCGCGAAGAGCTCGCCTTTCGAAACGCGCTGTTTATTTCAGCTGCTCCGTTAGCCTCGTCGTTTGCCAGCAGTCTAGCATGGCTGATTGTGAGGTCCAGTAGCGACGGTCCAATTGCTCCATGGCGCGCATTGTTCCTGGTCGAGGGCTTCCCCAGCGTCATCGTCGCAGTTTTCGCTTGGTTCATGATTCCTGACTCGCCCGGAACTGCGGCGTTCCTTGAGCCGCGACAACGAATGGTAGCTCAGTTACGGATGGGCGACGGCGCTAGGCCCGAGTACCCTGGCAATCGTAGGAGATTCGACTGGGCCGAGGTCGGCAAGGCCCTATCTGATCCCAAGTCGTATATCACAGCTGTATGTTCACGCCCATTTCCGACTGACTCGTATACACTAACCAGCGCAGTTCATGTTCTTCAGCTGTAATGTAGCGTTCAGCTCCATGCCCGTCTTCCTTCCAACCATCCTGCAAGAGTATATCCTTCCTCCTTCCTCTTCATCAAATCACCAAGCTAACAACCTACAGCATGGGCTACACCCCGCAAACCTCACAAGCCCTCAGTGCCCCACCCTACCTAATCGCCTTCATAACCGTGCTAGTCACAGCTTACCTCTCGGACCGCTCCCGCAGCCGAAGTCCCTACCTAATAGCACACGCTCTGATCTCCGCAATATCCTACCTCACCATCGCGCTAACAGGGTCCTTTCACGACTCACTCTCACCACCGCTCCACATCGCAATCCGCTATATCTGCGTCTACCCCGCAACCGCAGGCTTCTTCTCGGCCATAACGCTGATCATCACGTGGAGCATGGACAACCGTACCGCAAAAGAGGGTAAAGGGGCGAGTGTTGCAATTCTCAATGTCATTGGGCAGTGCGGGCCACTGCTCGGCACGAGGCTGTATCCTGCGGATGATGGGCCGTGGTATGTTAGGGGAATGGCGGTTTGTGCCGGGTTCATGGCGCTTGTTGCGATTCTTGCTGGTGTGTTGAGGGGGATACTTGGACGGGCGAACGCTAGGTTGGCGGAGGGCGAGAGGGATGGAACGGAGAGGGAGCGGGAGGTTCTTATTTTGGGCGATGGGGAGCGTAGACAGGAGGCGTTTACGTATATTATATAGATTTTTGGCTTACTTTATATTACTTTAGATACCTTGGATATATACCTACAATCGAGATGAACCTTGATTTGAAAGAACAGCCGAAATGTTATTCAGAAAGCAGAACAAACCATGAGTGTGCCGGATCAAAGAACCGAAAACAAAACAGACAACGCTCATTCATAAGAACGCTCAAAGTGGCAGTACCACAACACCCATATTAGTATACACATGCGATGGTCCGTATAATGTGTAATTATTTTCAAAAACCTAACCAAGCAGCGGAAGATAGCCAGTGGGGATGAACCCTACCAAGCCGTATGCCCCCCATCAATAAGCATCGTACTCCCTGTCATAAAAGAGCTAGCATCACTAAGCGCAAACAGCGCAGCACCCCTAAACTCCTCAGGCGTCGCCAGCCGCCCCAGCATATTCTCCGCCTCCCAAACAGCCTTAGCAGCCGGCTCCTTCTGAAACACCTGCTCAACCATCGGCGTAACAATATGCCCGGGACAGAGCGAGTTGACACGAATCCCATGCCTCCCCCACTCCATCGCCAGATTCCGACCTAGCTGCACAACAGCCGCCTTACTCGAGTTGTAAACGGGGCTCGTCATCCCCTTGTTCGCGATGAAGCCGGACATGCTGGCAACAAGCAAGATCGAGCCCTTCTGCTGGTAGTTGAACATTTGGCGCGCGGCGGCGGTCGCGCTGTGGAAGACGCCGTTGTAGTTGATGTCCATGACCTCGTGGAGTTTCTCGGGGGAGTGGCTGAGGGCCGGCTCCAGGTGGTTTATGCCTGCGGCGGCGATGAGGCCGTCGAGGCGGGAATGTTCCGCGGCGATTTTCGCAAAGAGCGCGTTTGTTTCGGCGGCGTTGCGCACGTCGATGCGGTGGTAGTGGAGGCTGCCGCCGTGGGTTTGTTCGGCGTGGGACTTTGCGGCTTCGAAGTCGGGGTGTGGGGTTGGGAGGCGGTCGACGCAGTAGACTTGGGATTGTTAGCATCAAGGTGCTTCGAGGTAGGGATAGTCACGGTAGAGGTAGCTTACCTTTTGCACCGGCTTCTAGGAGCGCTTCGGCCATGCATAGGCCGAGGCCCCTTCCGCCACCGGTGACAACATAGACGCGGTCTTGGAGGTCGAACTCGGGGAAGCGGTGCTTAGGCCTTGTGTCTTCGAGGGTGGGCATGCGCGCCTGGATGTGGTTTGTGGTTTGGTGTGGGGGTTGTGCTTTGGATGATTCGGGGGTTGTGGCGTAGGTGAAGCGGGACACAGCGTAGGGGGAGCGGACGCAAGACCATGATGTTGTTGTTGATGATGATGCTAGCGCTGGGGCTGAGATGGAAGAACGAATTTGGGGCGACGAATGCAAGGAAAGAGAGCGCGAGAGTATGCTGCGCATTGTGTTGTGAGGCGGAGGTAGTATGAGATGGAGAGAAGTAGGGCTAAGTATGGTCACGAAGGAGGAGAGAGGTCAAGATAACACCGGAACGAAGTTCGCTTGATTGCTAGCAAAACAGTCAAAGTTCTCGAATTAAATCAAGAGAAGATTGCTAACAGTAAACAAATTGAAAACGTCCTTGAGCAGAGCCGGCTTATATCCTCGAGCGCACCGCGAACGTAACCCCTCGGCGACTCACCACCTTACCCCAAAGAATTTCCCATATCGGATAGAAAAATAAAGGAAAAAATAAAAATGTAAAATTCTAGAAGCCGCGTGACTGCTCAATCACTCCAGAGATTCCTTCATCGTGAAGTCAACCGTCAATAATCCCAGTCGGCGTCGAGCATTGGAGCCATGGAACGCCGGCCAGAGCTCAGAGACCTCAGTCCGGGCTCGCGAGACGCGTCGCAGACTACCGCAGGTGATCAGCTGTGGAGAAGGTAAAAATATAAATAAAAAAAGAAATACTAGAGAACTACGGCCAAGGGGGCAGCGGTGAATGGGCGAGCAGAGGCCTCGAAGGGGCTGAAGGCAAGGAGAAGGCTCAGGTGAGCATCGTGAGCTTTGGATTCAGGCGTCGCATTACCCGAGACGGTAAGGCAGGTCTGATCGGTCGGTCGAGGCATGTCGGTTCAACGTCCAGTTGGCACGGTCCAGTTCCACAGATATCAAACGGGTATCCCGAGAATATGGGGAAAATCACACGGGATATGGGGCTTCTATTTGCATCTCCCCGGCCCTGTCAACCACCACAGGGAACTGTACTGAGTAGGTGATTTCTTGATTTCGAAAGATATCAACATCATATATGTCACCGCTATGCCATGAGCTGAGGGGAGAGTGTGCCGGCTACTGCTTCCGCTGGCTGGAACTCTTGGCATTCGAGTGGTGGTGTCATTCTTATATCTGCCCGGAGTCTGTCTGGCCTGTCATGTATGGTGGGCTGCCTCAATGGATCCCCGAACGCAAGACTGAGTTCGGCAGCGCTGCCGGCCAATTGCCATGGAGATAGGAGGTCAGAGCTTGTATTGAACCTGCCTTGGTCAAAAAACCGAGTGAACCTTGCGGGCTTGGCGCAGGTACTTTGTAGTGGACAGTTGCATCATGTTGACTTGTATCTCGACCACGGCCTTGGAACATGGCGCTCCAGGGTCCTAAATGTAATGGTTGGTTATCGCATGCATCGCCACAGGGGATTTCGACGGCGAAGCTTCGTCAGTTCCCTGCAGACTTCGCGGGCCATTGATCGGAATTACCGCTTCAGGCAATCCCGGAAAACGACATATCAGGAAATATTCCAGAACGCAGGGTTTGCTGGCTGTCAATTGTTCATTACATGTTCATCAGTAAGCTCCCCTGAGAATGCATATCGTTAATCATGTCCTAATCAGTATTCACCGTCCCATGCTTGCTTTGCCACTGCGCCAGAAGTAAACTCCTAATTGCCCGCTGTTCCAAAGTCCAGCTTCATCAGCAGTCGGTCGACCCCGGCTGCTTTGCGCGGCCTAAACGAGCAGCTATTCGAATGACTGGTGGCGTTCGTTGAGGGTTCGAACATCATCCGTCCCTCCTCTGCCCGGCTGTCGTCGATATCTCGTAGTCGGGCAATAACCTCGTTGATGCCTTTTTCAGTGTCTCCTCGCGCTGCTCCAAGTGCGTGCCATACTTCGCGCTCCTCACTTGCGTAATCTACCAATGCATCAACTACGCCCTCATCGGACTCCAGATCCATATTGCGCTGGATGCTCTCTAATCGGATTACAAGAGCAATAAAATGGTCGATTTTTGCGAGCAGGCCCCGGAGAGCTGCAGTGAAAGGCGCGTCGTTGATGAAGAGTAGTTGCACCAGAGAGAATAGGTACCGGCGATGGGCAACTGTGAGAGCCTCTGGGTCGTGGCGCCTAGGATGCACATCCGGTCCATCCTCAGTTTGATCGCCCAGGCGGATGTTTCGTGCCTTTGATGAGGTCGCAGTTCCTGGTCGCGATCCTGATGGGGAAGCCGTGTTAGATACCCCTGCTTCTATCCAGTCTCGAAAGTGCTGCCACGACCCGTTAATGACTTCTCCCTGGAAATAAGTTCCTATCTCCGAAAGCACAAAGAGGGATGCACTACTTGTCGCCCAGATGGCGCGCATCTGGCCGGTTCTTGTGTTCTCACGTTGCCGACCCATTTGGAGTCTACTCCGCCCAAACCGACTATTACTCCGAGGTGGTCCCCATGGGGACGGGTGACTCCGACGTAGCGGCGTGTGCTTCCAGAGATCGCCCAAGCGAATCTGTGCCCTCCTGATACCCAACAGATACGAGTGCATTTTCGAGTAGATTGAGACATCGGCCGCTGAAAGGAAGAGGTCTAGCGGAGGGCGCACCTGTACCGAGAGTGATGTCGAAATAGGAAAGAGAAGATCGTCAAAGGAGACACTGGAGGTCTCAGCTACTGGTTCAGCCGTAGCGTCGCCTGGCGAAGATCCCAAACTCTGGCTGGATACTTTCGAATTGAGTGATAGCCGAACAAGCTCTCTCGCGAGGTCGAGCTCATCATCGACCGGGTCTTCTTCATTTTGCAACGAGTACAATTCCGCCCAGGTATTGCTCAGGGTCGTTGCCACGTCACCTTCTTTGATGGCTAGGCCATCGACACTGTTTAATAAATCTCTGGCACCAGATGACTCTGGTTTCAGTTGGCGTTCTCGTAACCGAGCATTAGCATGCGATACTAAGGCCGTGGCAAATTCACCACGTTGTAAAAGTAAGAAATCGTGCAGAAGAGAAAGTATTTCCAGAAGCTTAGGAAGCGGCAATAGCTTGGATAGTGTGCTTTGGGACAGAGATATTCGGATTGAGTCGACCGCGTTAGACAGCTTCGAGGCAGATATGGGTGACTTCAACCCAGCGAGATGACTGATGTGTTCGCCATGGAGGGTAACGGGTGACGTTAAGAGGAGTGTGTCTGATGTGTGTCCGCTAGGCCCCCGTTTGGCGCGGATGAGGTTCAAGGTCTTTCCTATGAATAGGATCGATGCCGCGGTATGCGAAGAGACAAACTGAGGTATGAGTCGGGTATGGATCGCGAATTGGGCGGCAGATCCGTCGTTCTCCGTCGTTCCGGCTTCTTGAATGAAAAAATCGCCCTTTCCAAGAATAGGGAGGTTACCATAAAGCAGCCATGTAGATAGTTGCCTCATCCAGGCGGTTTCCGCAGCACCGATCAGATGTAGTACGATCTCTTCAATGTCAACATAACCAGTTTGTGACTCGCCGCGAAGATGGTTTATCAACCCCGCGCCTGTGCAATTTTGGGTGTGTTCCTTCTTGGTATTTGGTTGTATGAAGCGCACAACCCCCCAAAGCCACTCCAATCGCCGTGTCCACGGAGCGAACTCGCCGACCACCGTCGCTAACGGCACAATTCCGTAACCCCCAACATAACCACTATCTTCAACCAGTATAGCCTTCTCCACGTCGAGGATCTTCTTCTGAAACGCCCCGAGGTGATGACTTCGAATCGCGGTGGAAACGGCTCGGCATATGACGGAGGGGTGTGAGGAACAGATCAAGGCCGTGTGGGCTCGAAGCCGGGCGTGAAGACGGCTCAGACGGGCGAGGGAGGCAAGGAGGGCTTTTTCTGGAGGCGAAAGGAGCGGAAAAGATTCTTCAAAGACGGCATCTTCCTCTGTTTGGAGGTTAAAGAGAGACGACTGCTGGCCGGAGAGCGACAGGAGGATCTCGTGGAGCATCCTGGCTGAAGTTCGCTGGGGCTGGGTTAGTTCAGGGCGGCGTTTGGCGTAGAACTATCGCGGGCACTCACACTAAGCGGAACGGCTGATCTCTACTCTGCTCTGAGCCACGGCGTTGCCAGTACAAAAGCCCACTCCCAAGGATCTCGAATCGACACATATAAGTGGGCTGAAAGCACGACTACTGTCCTCAGGAGCTATATTCCGGACCGCCGAGCTATTGGACCGTGACGCGTGAGATCTGATTACCCACAAGGAGTTGTGAACGCAATTGCTGCAGATGAGGGAGTGTGTAGATGCTTCATGGGCGATCAGAGGTCAGCCGTAGCTGCCGGTAAGTACATACTAGAGGAAAGCCAGACCTCGGACGCAGTGTCTCTGCCCGCTTCCTGGAATCACAAGCGCACTCTTGCGGGAACCACAATAATATGCCTGTGCATATTCTCAATTACTAAGCTTTTTAATGTACACAAATACTCTACTCCCTCTATTTTCACCTTATCCCGCTAACACCTCGCATCCATCAGGCCAAATCAAAATGGTGCCTATGCAGTGTGGCTCTGCTTGATCAAAACTGAAGCCTTTTCAGCCACAGCATACAAAGTGCTCGTCAAGTGCCCGCAAAGCTGGAAAGGCAGGACCGAAGCATCAACCACTCGGACGTTTTTGGTGCCGTACACTTTAAGCTCAGGACTGACCACCCCACCCTTCTCTCGCGGAAGCATTCCAGCAGTTCCGACGGGGTGATAGTTGGGTCGATCTGATGGTTCATTAGCAACATGTTCCGGGATTCGACCGAAAGACACCTACAATTCTCATGAACCCAGTTCATCCAAGTCGAGCTTGACGAGTTCGCAGGGAGAGCATCTAAACTTGGAGAAACTTCATCTCCCACGATATTACTAAGTGGCGCGGTTCCGAAAGCCTTGCGGATAAATTGGGCCACTTCGACCTGTGCGGTGGCATCTTGTTCAAACATGAAGTAGTTCGGGTTGATAGCCGGGGGCTGAGAGGCGTTCGCCGATTGAATATGGACACTGCCCCTCGAGAAAGGAAGAAGCGGCCAATACTCACTGGCAAACGAGTTCCCGCTAGGAGCAAAGACAATCTCCGCATATGGAACCTGTGACTTGAAAATGAGATCGTACTGGAGCTTAAAAGCTTCCAGAAGATCGGATTCCTTCACCACGCCGTTGGAGGCTCTTGACAAGTTCTTTGCGTAGCCCGCGAGGTTGGTCTCAACGTACGATGCCAGGGCGGAGACGTTGTCGCCATAAATCTGGTTGACCGAGGGCAAAGCGGAGAATGTTGCGAGACCAGTCAAGTGATCATTACTTTCCCAGGTGAGAGCATTGTTCGTTTGATCCTGCAAGTTCTCGCCCACGGTCGGGAGGTTGATCTTCACAGGCACACCATGCTGATGGAGGATATCCGGGTTCCCAACGCCGGACAATTCAAGGAGTGCTGGCGACCTCAGTGCTCCGGCCGACAAGATGACCTCCTTGGAAGCATATATCTTCTCCACACCACGGGGACCCGTAACCTCAACTCCAATAGCAATTGCTTCACCTTGGGTGGTGTTTGCCCAGATGATCTTGTTCGCTTGCGTGTTTGAAATGATCTTCAGGTTCGAGCGGGATTCGTACGGCCAGTAGTACGCCCTGGCAGCATCCTCGCGAACATTCGCTTCTCTGTTGATTGTGTCGGGATGCACCGTGAATCCAACCATCTTGCCTCCTTCGGAATCGTGGTTGTAATGAACGCCCAGTTGCTCGAATGTCTCGTTGAGTACAGGGAACACGCTGCTGTTGGTCATTGACGTGGGCCAACCGACCTTCAATGGACCGTTCTTCCCATGGTAATCGGCGTCATAGTTGGCCCCATGCGCAATTTGGTCTTTCGTGGGCACATCGAACCCTTCCGACTTTTTATAGTATGGGAAGAGATTCTTCCAATTCCAACCCACATTTCCGACAACTTCCCAGTTATCGATTTGCACGTCTTCGGCTCGGGTGTAGGACATTCCTGCGAGGGGCTCAAGTAAGTAATGGTCTGGTGCAAAAGATAAAGGCGGAGCATACCATTGATCGTGCTTGTACCTCCGATAGCTTTTCCGGCTCGAATAGTCTGTTGCAGTCCTCCGGCATATGTCTGGTTCTCGGTCTGGTACGCCCAGTCTATCTCAGTGCCAAACGCCAAGCTATAACCTTGGACATAAGTGACATTGAAATTGTTGAGAACGGAATCTCCGGCCTCGATGACAGCCACGGTGATATTGTTCATTTCTGAGAGCCTGTTGGCGACAACCAACCCACTGGTCCCTCCGCCGACGACGACGAAATCATACTTCGGGGGCGAGCCATGCTGAACCTTTGCCGCAGCTCCCAGAGACAACGCTCCAAGAACAATAGAGGGAATCAACATTTTCGCCTATACCAGGAGATATCAGGATTCGACGACTGTTCTGTTTGCTATGTACAGATATCGACGGCAGAACAGGGCTCTTTTATACATCGCATCAAGTGTCCACACTGCTGTCAAATGCTGCAGGTACAGATTCGTGATGCTTGGTCCCATATTGAGGCAATTTGGCAAATATGATCTGTCATGCTTATGAAGCACCAAATCTTCTATGAAAATGGGTCCATTGACACCATAAAACGGGCTTCCGCGGCTGCCGCCCTATAGACGTGGATAATCTCCAATTCCCCTGGCCAATCGGAGGGACACAGGGGGTGAAGGACCCTAACAAATCTTTAATTTCGAGATTCTTATCAAGCAGAGTATAAGCATGCCGGAATTCTACCGCTGGGAGGTTTCGGGCCGAAAACGCTTTTCTAATCTGTGTCTATATCCGATTACCGTATCCGATGCTTCGGCATGCCGATTACGTGAAGTGAGAAGTCCGAGATGCAAAAAACAGGCCACGGGTTATCAAGCGTCTCGTCTGCTTTGAATTGTTTGCTCTCCTCAATGCCAATCGCAAGGATGTCCCAAATCGGTCGGTAACCAGTAAACTCCTACACCATCATCTGTCCCGTTTCCATGATATCTCGGCGACCTACTGTATACGGCGACATCAATTAAAATTTTTTGAGTCTGATCGAGCTCCTCCAGCATAACCTGCTACATAGATCCCGCACGCCAACATTGACAGGCTCTCTCAGCGAGTCGTAAAACTTGCGCATTTAGATGCTGCCAATGCTTTTCTTTGTCCTGTTCATGCCAATTCTAGTGGCATGAATAGAAACAGAGGGGAGTGTCCGGGGCCAATAAATATTGGAAAGAAAAGCTATCCCAGGGAGCTGCACTCTCTAACCTGCATATGATCAAATTGCTCTGACCAAGTATCCATGCTACGGACTTAGACCATAACATTCACTTAAGGTACCTATCTTGAAAATAGACATCATCTATACCTATGGCCGGACCTAGCATTCTAGCAAACAATCAAGTCCTGGACATGACCATATCATACTACGGACCATGACCGCACAAAGCGATCTTAGAACAGGTGGATTTTGCTTGTATGCAGGGCAGGGATGCAAAGACCACCAGCTAATAATCACCACAGCATCTGAAAAAAGACCACTTACAGGACTTTGTTTCAACCAGACCCTAATGGGTATTTCTATAAAGGTGCCTAAGACCCAATCACTGTGCAACCTTGTAACAAGACGACAACAAACCTGCCTGTCTTCAATGCTGCTTCAACAGGGCGAGGTGGCACGGGCCACATCACCAGGTACATCAGGCAAGAAATACTGCTGCCTGAGGCATAAATTAGTCAGTCGCTCAACTCGCTCCCCTCTTCCAATTACGTCGACTCAGCTTGTCTTGAATGATTTATCACCTTCTCGCCTCGCATCATAAACTTTCAACTCATACCTCGCTCACACTATCATCTCTGTCGCTTCTCTGGATTTTTCTCACGCTCGTCTTCCTCGAGATCGTCTATAGAATCCCCTCATCTTCCCTCTTTCCGACCCCGCGTTCTGAGCTCCCCAAGCTCCTCCCGCCGTCGGACTTCACCGCTGCTGTTTACTCCTGGGCCTGCTCTGAGAGCTCACAAATCATCAGTGCTTGAAAGTCTTGCTCAGCGCAAGGCTTTCATCTCCATACTTTCACCATTACCTCCTCCGACCTTCCAGTTCGTGACGCTGCGAAGCCGGGAAAGCGAAGAGCGTCTGCCGAGTCTGAAACTCGACCGGAGAAGAAGGCCATGACGGTATGCTCGGTCTGGTTACTAGTGTTAATCTATATGCTAAATAGATTAGGACTCCAAGATGGAGGTCGATACCCCCACGCTGGACACGGTCGAGAAGATCAAGCATGGCGAGATCGATGAGTCCCTGTACAGCCGACAGCTGTGAGCGCCCTACGGATACCCATCTTTCAACAGGGGACTAATTTTGCTAGGTATGTTCTTGGACATGAAGCCATGAAACGAATGGGCTCATCGAACGTCCTCGTTGTTGGTCTGAAAGGTCTGGGTGTCGAGATTGGTGAGTATAGTTGCTATCGACCCTACACGTCCAGACTCTAACCTTTCTAGCCAAAAACATTGCTCTCGCCGGTGTCAAATCGCTTACCCTATACGACCCTGCCCCCGTTGCTATCTCCGATCTCTCCTCCCAGTTCTTCCTTCAACCACAGGACGTTGGCAAGCCGCGTGCCGACGTCACCGCCCCTAGAGTTGCCGAGTTGAACTCGTATGTCCCGGTCACAATCCACGAAGGCAGCAATCTAGCGGATGATTTGGAACAACTGAAGCGCTACCAGGCAGTTGTCCTCACCCTTACCCCGTTGAAGGAGCAGCTGGCAATTGCGGACTTTTGCCACAAGAATGGCATTTACCTCACGATAGCGGATACCTTCGGTCTATTTGGGTACCTCTTCAACGATTTTGGGAAGAACTTTACCGTTGGCGACTCCACCGGTGAAGAGCCTGTAGGTGGAATCGTGGCCGACATCTCTGAGGAGGGTCTCGTTTCCGCGCTCGACGAGACTCGTCATGGCTTAGAGGACGGTGACTTTGTCACCTTTACCGAAGTCAAGGGTATGGAAGGCCTGAACAACAGTGCGCCTAGAAAAATCACCGTCAAGGGCCCCTACTCGTTCACCATTGGCGACGTGTCTGGCCTCGGTGCTTACCAGGGTGGTGGTCTGTTTACACAGGTCAAGATGCCCAAGTTCGTTGACTTTCAGCCGCTTTCCGAACAAATCAAGAAGCCGGAATTCTTGATCTCTGACTTTGCCAAATTCGACCGTCCTCAGCAGCTTCACATTGGTGTTCAAGCCCTCCACAAGTTTGCGGAGACCAAGGGACAATTCCCTCGTCCCCATCATGAGATCGATGCCCAGGAATTCTTGAAGATCGCGAACGATCTGGCATCTAGCCAAGAAGAGAAGGTTGAGTTAGACGAGAAGCTCCTTAAAGAGCTGAGTTACCAGGCTCAAGGTGACCTCAACCCCTTGGCTGCTTTCTTCGGAGGCATTGTTGCACAAGAAGTCCTCAAGGCAGTATCCGGAAAGTTTGGTCCCGTGCACCAGTGGCTCTACTTCGACTCGTTGGAGTCGCTGCCTACTTCGGTTACTCGTTCCGAAGAGACTTGCAAGCCTCTTGGAACTCGCTACGACGGCCAGATTGCTGTGTTCGGCAAAGAGTTCCAGGATAAGATTGCCAATCTTAACCAGTTCCTGGTCGGTGCAGGTGCTATTGGATGTGAGACGCTGAAGAACTGGGCTATGATGGGTCTAGGAACGGGTCCCAAGGGCAAGATCTATGTCACAGACATGGACCAGATCGAGAAGAGCAACCTCAACCGCCAATTCCTTTTCCGTACCAAAGATGTCGGCAAGCTCAAGAGTGAATGTGCTTCGGCTGCAGTTATTGCAATGAACCCAGAGCTCGAGGGCAAGATCGTTACGCTCAAAGACCGTGTGGGTCCTGATACTGAGGAAATCTTCAACGAAGATTTCTGGGAGGGTCTTGATGGAGTCACAAATGCTCTTGACAATGTTGAGGCCAGAACTTACGTCGATCGTCGCTGTGTCTTCTTCAGGAAGCCGCTCCTAGAAAGTGGTACCCTTGGTACCAAGGGCAATACTCAAGTCGTCCTTCCCCGTATTACTGAATCTTACTCCAGCTCCCAAGATCCCCCTGAGAAATCGTTCCCCATGTGTACACTCAAGAGTTTCCCCAACCGGATTGAGCATACAATTGCTTGGGCCAGAGACCTCTTCCAAACATACTTCGTTGGGCCTCCAGAGGCTGTCAACATGTATTTGTCTCAGTCAAACTACATTGAACAGACGCTCAAGCAGGCCGGCAACGAGAAGCAGACCTTGGAGCACCTGCGCGACTTTTTGGTGACCGAGAAACCCTTGACTTTTGACGATTGTATTGTGTGGGCGCGTAATCAGTTTGAAGCTCAATACAATAACGCCATCCAACAGCTGCTTTACAACTTCCCCAAAGACTCGACTACTTCAACAGGCCAGCCGTTCTGGTCAGGACCGAAGCGCGCTCCCACACCACTGAAGTTTGATAGCACCAACCCCACGCATCTCGGATTCGTCATCGCGGGCGCCAATCTTCATGCCTTCAACTACGGTATCAAGAACCCCGGTGCTGATAAGGGATATTATACAAAGGTCGTGGATAACATGATCATCCCGGAGTTCACGCCCAAGTCGGGTGTTAAAATCCAGGCCAATGAGAACGACCCTGATCCGAACGCTCAGCCTTCAGGGTCCTCGTTTGATGACAGTGACGAGATCAAAAAACTCGTCGATGTCCTTCCTTCGCCCAAGTCGCTTGCGGGATTCCGTCTAAACCCCGTTGAGTTTGAGAAGGACGATGATACCAACCATCACATCGACTTCATCACGGCAGCCAGTAACCTGCGCGCTGAGAACTACGATATTTCCCCGGCTGACCGTCACAAGACTAAGTTCATTGCCGGAAAGATTATTCCCGCCATTGCCACAACTACCGCGCTCGTCACTGGTCTGGTTGCCATGGAGCTGTTGAAGATCATCGACGGCAAGGATGACATCGAACAGTACAAGAATGGATTTGTGAACCTTGCGCTACCGTTCTTTGGCTTCAGTGAGCCTATTGCAAGCCCCAAGACCACGTACCAGGGCAAACAGGGTGAAGTGTCCATTGACCAGATTTGGGACCGCTTCGAGGTGGACGATATCCCTTTGCAGGACTTCCTCAAGCACTTCTCAGACCTGGGCTTGGAGATCAGCATGGTCAGCTCTGGTGTCAGCCTTCTCTATGCCAGCTTTTACGGCCCGTCCAAGGTAAAGGACCGCCTTCCAATGAAGTAAGTTACCACCGTGTACTGATCAATGGCCTCAATATTAATGTTCGTTTGCAACAGGATGAGCCAGCTAGTGGAGCACATCAGCAAGAAGCCAATTCCCGACCACCAAAGGAACGTTATCTTCGAGGTGACCGCTGAAGACCAGACCGAAGAAGATGTTGAGATCCCCTATGTTATGGTGAAGCGGAAGTGATGGTCAGAACGAGTGTCTGAATATCCATGAACGTTGAAAATTATAACCCTGTTCGGCCATAAGATATCTACACATTGGTTTACCATATAGGTACCCTTTAGATGATTCTCAATTCAACCATTCTTCAAACTCGTGCTCCATAATTTGTCTTAGGTGGTGATGAGGCAATCATTTATCAGCACCCGATCCGGCTTAAAGCCAAGCTTAGTGACCCCTCACGTAATCCACGTCATGGTCTGCGGCCTCCCCGCATCTTTCTTCGAGCCTCGTATATATCTACCTTGTGCTGCCTCTTGCTTTTGTTCTTCATGTTTCCCGTATTGCAACGAGTCAATCAGCTCACGCAGCACATACCGCCTTTCAGCCTACTCTCAAGGCCGTCAAGCTCGAGCATCGTCAGAAACGTTTTCCCCGCACCACTCGCCGTTCGCAATATGGCTGTAAGTTATCTTACCGTTCACCTAGCCTTGATCCTTTACTAAACAAGGCGCTTCCAGACCGATAACTCCAACAAAATTACCAATTGGGTGAACCCCGGCGATAAATCTGGCGAATTCAAGCGCCAGGCTTCGGTCTTCCGGAACTGGATCTCCAGGGAAGCTGGAGCTGAGTTTCCGCCCGAGAAGGATCGATACCACCTCTATGTCTCTTATGCCTGCCCTTGGGGTGAGTATACTTGCTTGTAGCATCAAGCGAGAATCACAAGCTCACCTTCGCAGCACACCGAACCCTGATCGCCCGCAAGCTAAAGGGCCTCGACGACATCATCTCATACACATCGGTGCACTGGCACTTGGGCGAAAAAGGTGTGAACCCCAAAACCTATAGCCCATCCAAAAGATACTGATCCTTCAATCAAATAGGCTGGCGCTTTGCTACCCCCGACGAAGACATCCCCGGCGCAAGCACAATCCCAGACCCAATCCACTCCGAATACACCCACCTCCGCGACATCTATTTCGCCAACGAGCCCGACTACACCGGCCGCTTCACGGTCCCGGTCCTCTACGACAAGAAAACAAAGCGCATCGTCAGCAACGAGTCCTCCGAAATCATCCGCATGTTCTACTACGAATTCGACGACCTCCTGCCCGCCCAATACCAGAAAGTCGACCTCTTCCCTCCCCCTCTCCGCGAGCAGATCGACGCCACAAACGCATGGGTCTACGACGACGTGAACAACGGCGTGTACAAGTCTGGCTTTGCGACGACCCAGGAGGCGTACGAGAAGAACGTCACGACGCTGTTTTCCTCCCTCGACAGGATCGAGAAGCACCTTGCGGAATCGAAATCGCCGTATTTCTTTGGCGATGACATCACCGAGGCGGATATCCGGCTCTACACCACAATCGTCCGCTTTGACCCTGTCTACGTGCAGCACTTCAAGTGCAACATCCGGGATATCCGCTCTGGATACCCGGCTATCCATGCTTGGTTGAGAAAGCTGTACTGGGATGTTCCGGCGTTCAAGGAGACGACGCAGTTTGAGCATATCAAGAAGCACTACACGAAGAGTCATTCGCAGATTAACCCCTTTGGCATTACGCCTGTGGGCCCGACGCCAGATATCCTCCCTAAGAATGAGGAGGTGAATGCTGTGAATAAGCTATGAATTTGGTTTATTGTTTGGGTACTGCCAGGATCGAGCCTTCCGAGACGTTATATATTTTCTTCTAATATAGCTTGTCTAGCAGTGAAGGGACAAAAAGAAACAATCAGATATCCGCCTATCTATGAGCTATATATTCTATCCTAACAAGTATCTCGACAAGCCCCTAATTTGATACAAATGAAAGATAGAGAAAATTTTCACTCTGCGGGCAATCTAATTGTACATATGGGTTAGCAAGAAAGAAATAAAAATAAAACTCCATATGATGCTTTATCGCAGGACGCCTTGCCATGCGAGTGTAGATTTGCTGCAATAAAAGCCGTGCCAAAAAGAACCACTTCGGAAACGATGATTGATGCCCCGCTGACAACAATCGAAGAGATTAGCTATCTAAAGCATATGCATTTCGAAGGTCGGCGAGTAAGATGCAAGAGATAGGTGACGAGTATAGTAGGAACAAGGTCAACGTATTTGCATATAATTTAGCAAACACAAAAATGGGTAGATGGATTTCCATAATCAGAACCATGATGTCGCACTGAAAGCGATCAATTGGTTCAAGGGTATCTCGGTAAACGCTTTTTAAGGACCCAACAAGAAGATAAATTGTGCATGTGGCGGAATTGAGCGATGTCGACGAGTTAAGGTGCCGACGGGTGGCGAATTCGATGATTTAAGGGGCCCGGGAGCCGATATGACACCTCGAGGTTGGTGCTCCAGCCGTTGAAACAAAGGTGAAGGCCCTGCTCTTTGCTCTGGCATTCGTTCTCGGCGTTCTCCTTAATACGGCCAACGAAAGTCTCCTTTGAGTCGCTCTAGGACAAACCGCAATGTCCAATGCCAAGGCGAAACGGCCTACTTAAGCCCAAGCATCCGTTTTGAGTTCTCGTAGACAATGTAGCTGATAGACACTGCGGGGGCGACCTTGAGCATATTCGGCGTGAGCCCCTTGTAGAATCCGCGGAGGCCTTCAGCTTGAACGGTTTTGCGGGCAACGTCCATGACGCTGTCGTAGGTTGTGGGGTGTAGGACGGTGCCTTGTGCCTGCATCCGCGTTCGAAGAACATTCAAGGGATAGACAACCGACGCGCTAAGACCTCCGCTAATAGCGCCAATGGCACCTGTGGTGAAGTTGGAGAGAGGAACGTCGTCCTCGTGGCAGCCGTGTTGACGAGCTTTCCGAGCAAGGAGGGTGCGTTTTAGGTACTCAAAGGTCGACAGATCAATGGCGGCATAAGGAAACATTCCAACCAGGCCAAGCGGCAAACCACGAAAGAAGCCGAAAATGCCGTTCTTGTTCCACACTTTTCGGGCTGTCGCCGCTATGAGTTGATTGCCTTTTAAGCCACCTTCGACGACTTCACATTGCATTCGGCTGGCACGATATGTTAGCCACATGAAAGTATGGCAGAGGCAGGAGACTGAACACTTACAACTTCAAAGTATCAAGAGGATAAACAAAGCACCTGCAACTATGTTAGATGGTCACTTTTGAGTGATACCTTGGTAACATACTGAGCAACCATTCCACCACATCCGCCAGACAAAAACTGTGAAGTGGGTTTGAGGCGCTTGGGATCATTGTGACCCTCGAGGCGAGCGAAAGCCCGTTTCGCGGACTGTAAAATGTCATTAAACATCTATACCGTGTGCGTGCTCGACAGGTAATCTAACCTCATAGGCTCCAAATTTTATGGCCGACTCAGGCATGACCTTGACAACATTCAACCCGTTGCCTTTTCCCGTCAGCGTGTTTCATATGTTATGAAGATGTCGCATACCAGCAAAAAGACTCCGGATACCCCCAGCCTTCCATAGCTCTTTCAGTGCAACAACCAGGGACTTGGAAGCTCTCCCAGCGGCCTTGAGCGGAGCTCCATCTTTGGCGGCAGTGACAGCGGGGGATGGGGATCCGGTCTTCGCAATGAGATAGACTTTCAGACGGTCCAATGGCGCAGTGGCTGTCCTGGATACGGCGCCCGCGATGCCACCAGCAATAAAATAACCTAGTTGAGGAGTATTCTCGGTCAACTTCTGTTCATAATATCGAAAGGACATCCACATGGCGACGGTCCTGGGGATGGGCAGCCACTCCAATTCTAGGTCGCCGTCACAGCCGGAGGTATCATTCGCGAACGAGGACTGTGGAGCTTCCGCATGGGCTGACGGGAAGAGGGCTGTCAAAGAGTGCGCTGGGAAGATATTGTGCAAAAATGTTCTGATGGCCAAAATATAACGTCTAAGAAACGAGTGGTCTGTACCTAAACCCTGCAGATCGTTGATGTGGACATCTCCTTCCGGGTTTAGATTTCCCGTGGCACTGTAGTATGACAGAACGGCGTGCAGGTCGTAGGAAGAGTAACCGGACAGAAAGAGAAGAAAGTCCCTGCGTGACAGGAACCGATTAGCGAGCTACACGAGCGATGTCCCGTGAGGTATGCTCACCTCCACTCTGGATAAGTGATAACACCATCCTGATTCGTATCCACGTCTGCGAAAAACTCATCGAGTTTGGAGTTGGAAACAGTGACGCCCGCCTTCGAGAACGCGGCCTTGAGCTCGCTTTTGTCAATTTCCCCGTTATTGTTGCGATCGATGCTTTTGAAGAGCTGCCATAGCTCCAGTTCGGCACGGTCGACGAAAGACCGGAATTCTAGGAAGTATTAGGTTGATCAAATCACCAGTTGGTGGCAGGCGCTCGAGTATCAGGACTCGTCACGATTCCGATGACGTGTGATCTTACCGGAATACTCTATGATCCCATCCCCGTTGTAGTCGACCGACCGGAAGATGCTCCGCAGCATAGTGTCAGCATTCTTTAGAGCTAGTGAGCGCAAAATAGTTAGCACCACCATTACTGCGAGTCAGGCGCCAACAAGAGCACGGGATGAGGTCATGGAGGAGCTCACGGTGATCGATCCTCCTCAGACCCTTTTTCAACCCATTGTAATCAAGATGCTCCTTCTTTTCCGCGCCCAGACGCGCCCAGAGCCTGGCAACTCTTTCGTCGCATTCGGATTTCGACTCGCCGCCGGCCATATTCGGTTGGAGTTATATTATTACCGGGCTCCCGTCATTATTTTGATGGAGGGGTCAAGAATGCGCGGTGTGAGTGTATCCCCGTGGATGTAGGGGAGAAGTGGCGTATGGATAGCAGGGGCATCGAATCTGCAAGTTATAATGATAGCAGAGGGGTTGCTGATATCGCAGATGGGGGTTCAGGCCTGATAATGGCCATGAGAAATCCCGCAGCAGTGATTTGCTTCACAAATTATTGCGGGCAGGAGAAAGAAAATTCCGAGCCAGAACTCATGGGGAGGAACCGGCCCGGTGATCGGCCTCACTATACCTTTCTGGGAAGCCTACTACTGTAGCCTGGAGCCTCGGTCTCGTCTACACACCCAGTGCTGCGTTCATCAGAAGAGGGGACCATGCCAGAACGGTAGCTTCAAGCAAGCAAAACATTCATATATATATATATATAGAGTGGGGCTGTTGTCATCACTGAACGACTTGTCTTGACCTGCCATGATGAGGACAACATCGACTTGGACCTGAGCAAATCCGGAGACTTCATCATCGAATCATGGCAGCTAACTACTGGGCTTCAACCCAGCGAAGGCACTGGCTATTTACCAGGGAGCGCTTGGCGGAAATTAGGGAGAGCTTCAAGGAGAAAGACAAAGCTGCGCATTCGCAGTTCCCGCTGCCAGATCAACGACTGCTCAATATCTATTTCAACCAGCGTAAGGCTGATACCATAAGAACAGGGAGATCTAAACTAAGTATTAAGCAGAGCTCATCAAACTCGGCAAGAGGATGGCAACCAGGCAGCAAGCACTAGCCACGGCTCAGGTGTATATCAAACGATACTACACTAAGAACGAGATCAGGAACACGAACCCGTATCTTGTTCTGACTACGGCCTTTTATCTCGCCTGCAAAATGGAAGAATGCCCTCAGCACATCAGATTCGTGGTCGGCGAGGCTCGGGGTCTCTGGCCAGGTATGCGAATGCTCGAACGCCTACCATCCGGTCATCGCTAACGCACCATAAGAGTTTATCGCTCCTGACGTCTCCAAAGTCGGCGAGTGCGAGTTCTCGCTGATTTCAGAAATGCAAGCCCAAATGATTGTGCATCATCCCTACCGAACTCTATCGGAGCTCCAGCCTGAGCTATCCCTCACGTCTGATGAGATTGCGCTTGCATGGTCAGTGATCAACGATCACTACCTCACTGACTTGTCTTTGTTGTATCCGCCTCACGTTATCGCAGTCATGGCCGTCATTGTCGCTGTTGTTTTCAAGCCCAGCAGCCAGACAGGATTCCATGGCTCTGCGGCTCCAATAGCAGGGGCAATGCGAGACGGCGGTATGAATATTCTAGCGGCCCTCGGTGACAAGGGAGGAGCTGGTCCTCCTCCCAGGATTCAGAAGCTCATAGCATGGCTTGCCGAGAGTGAGGTCGACATTAAGGCGGTGATTGAGTCGACCCAGGAGTTGGTGTCACTATACGAAGTATGGGAACAATACAGTGAGAAGAATTGCAAGGAGCTTCTAGGCCGCTTGGTAAAGAGCAAAAGCTTGGACAAATGAGGATGAGCGTCTATTCGATTGTATATACTTTGGCTTTAGAGCACGCATTCTTGGTTTGGTCATTATTTCAATCATTTCAATATACTCGACCGAAAGCTACTTTTTATATTCTGATGGGCCAGTGCCGATGGCCGCATCCGGCGGAGTTCGGTGCAGCTTTCTTAAAAAACCTAGCGAGCCATGCGACCATGGTCAGGAATGCGATTAAGGTCAAGGTTACATGGGCTCTTGAGCAATCCTCTCTTTCAAATACCTAGCCAACCTTCCTACTGTAACATAAAGATAGCCACTACTCCGTACTACTATCCCATACTCTGGGTACATGCGGTGTGCTAACAACCAGGACCGCATATCCACATGTTAGACACCTACTTCTTACGGAGCATATTTACCTCCTAAATCCGTGGAAGTCGGACGACGTTCATATCGGAAGTTGCGTCAAGTGAGAGCATAGTGTGGAATCGAGTGGTCTGTCTTTGCCACTCGATTTATTGTATGGAGTGTGGAGGAGCAGCAACATATACTCGGGGTAGATATGCGATAGTTGCCAGGATATGCCCAGCTCTCAAGTCGATCAATTTCACGTCATGGAATAAGGTTCAACGCCGTATTGTTGCTCGTATGTGCTGTGCCACTGCACTGACGAAGTAATGATATCTGTTGTTTTGATTGTCCCATTTCTACAGCAATGGGGGTGCTCCACATACGGAGTAGTTATGTAATTGTTTTGGTAGGGCTGTAGCGGAACGAATGAGGCGAATATGGATAATTCTCGGGAGGCATTGCTCCGCTGATGGCAATATTGGAGAGCCTCCAAGGTAGAGTCATGAAGGTATGAACTCATTGACATGCCTTCCCCTTGGGGATTCTGTGGCGGAAATGTTACCGTTTGATGACTCAATAATTGAAGGATTGAGGGGCGCAGACAATCATGTTGATCCGAGACGCTCAGACAGCAATAGATGCAAAGCCACAATTGTGGCTTGTGCGGCAGGATCATGCCAGGGTTAGATCCGAGAATCGGATGTTTCTGTTGATTCCGTTCTCCGCCGGCCCCCTGATTCCTGTGAGAAATTAGGTCTTACCATCTTACTGTGTTCTTCGTTGGTTAGTCAGAGTACTACTTACTGCGGAGAGAGCTCATGGAAGCTGTTCTGGGATGGTCTTTACCATGTTGTTGCTCTAATGAGGGCTACTTGAGTCCGTCGAAGATGGCGCCCGTTCGTGCATACAGGTTGGCCCACCCCGTCTGTAGCTGACCGCAGCTTAATTAAGCTAAGGTAAGCAAGCCAAGCTTGCTTAATTAAAATCCTTAGCCTACCTTATATTTTTAATAAATTTTATTTTATACCTTATTAGTATTTTAAAAAAAATAATTTTATAGTATTTTAAATTACTTTACTATAGCTTTAACTAATAATCCCCTTAATAATCCTATAATTAATACACTTATTAATTTATTAATACTAACACCTTTGCCTTAGCCAGCTATTAAAAAAGTTTTTATAAATTAACTAGGCTTTTTTAATAAATAAAAATAAAATATTTTTTAAGAGTGTAATTAAGCCTAAAAAGCTAATTTTAATAATAAAATATAAAAATTTTTAATTACTTTTAAAGTACTTTTTAATTACTTTTTTAAAAGCTACTAGTATTAATACTAGTAACTACTAGCTAAATATACCCTATTTTAATTTATTATTTTTAATTTATTAATTACTTACTAAAGTATCCTGCTACTAATTTTAATAACTATATATATATTATTTATATAAATAAAATAACAGGCGCATAGTCCTAAGAAAAAATATATAATATATATAAGTTTATATTTTTTAAAAATTAATTATTAATTACTTTAGTTTATATATTACAAGGTAAAAGTTAAAAGTATAAAATAAATTTTTAACTAGTTTTTTAAGTAAATATATAGTAAATTTTACTTTAATTACTTTAAGGTTAAGGTTTATAAGTATTTAAATTTAAAATTATAAAATATTACCTATTAAAAGGTTAAAAAAAATTTTTTAAATAAAATATATAATAAATACAGAAAGATTATAATAAGCAAAGCTTTTTTAAAAGTTAAAGCTATATATAAGTAAGTTAAAACTAGTTTTATTATTTTAAAATTATTTTATTAACTAAGCCTGTTTAGCCTTTTTTAAATAATTTAAAAATACTTTAAAAGTAAAAAGGCATGCCTATAAATAATTCCTACCTGCAGGCCTATTTTATAAAAGTATATTATATTAATAAGTAGCCCTAATTTTAAAGTATAAACTAGTTTTTAATTACTTTAAAATATTTTTAATATATATTATTACTATATAGCATGCCTATATAATAATTAATATAATTTTAATAAGTATTTTATATTTAACTTATTTAACTAGGCTTAAAGTATTAATATTAAGCTATTTTAGGCTTGCTTTAAGGTTTTAGCCCTAGCTAATTTTAAAAAATATAACATGGTTAAGTTTATTACTAGTTAAAAAAAAAATATAGTATATAAGATTAAAACTAGTTTTTTAAAAATAAAACTAGTTTTATAAGTATTTTTTTTTAAAACCTTAAAACTACTTACTAACTACTTTATTTAGGCTAAAGCCACCTATAAAAAAAAAAAACTTAAAAAAATTAAGTATAAGGTTATATTTAATATTTTTATTTTTTTAAATTAGTTAGGATATTTTTTTACTATAATAGTTTTTTAAGGCATGTATATTTATTCTCCCTTTTTATTAAATTAATCTTTAAAGGCTATTTTTAATAAGGTTATTAAGTTTATTTGCAAGATGTAAGATCCTAACCTTATAATAGGTATATAAACTATTTTATAAGTAGTTTTATTTAATACTAAATTACTTTTAAGTTAATTTTTAAAAAGTCCAGCCCTTTAAAATTTTTATTAATAATATAATAACTAAATATTATTTTAGATTTATAATAGCTTTGTAAACCAAGATTATTTTTTTATTATTATTATAAAAAAAAGGGCTTTACTTTACCCTAAAAGCCGGGAAATAGCTAATATATAATTTTAGCTTTTAGTTAAGCTAAACTTTAAAATATTTAGCTTATTCCATGCCCTAAAAACTAGTTACTAATTATTTAAAAAGTATTATTACTAAAGGCTTGTTACCCATAAAAATATTATTATAGTTATTTATATATTTAATAAGTAAATTAAGCTTTTAGCCTTACTAAACTTTTTTAAAGTTAATATATTTTATAAGCGTGTTAAAAGTATTTTTAATAAGGTTATTTTTATTATATTCCTGCTAAAGCATGGTAAAAGTAAGTTAAAAAGTACTTTTTAAGTACTTTACTTACCTATATTTTACCTTTTTTTTAAAACTAGTTATTAACTATTTTTAGTTTTTATATTATTACGTGTTTTTATTAATATTAAAACTATAAATAAATATTTTTTACTTTTTAAAAAGATTTTTAGCCTTATTACTTTTATGCAGGGGTTTTTTAGCCAGTTTTTTTACCTTTATAATATTAATATTAAGGGTATTATAATAAATATATATGTAAAGCAAATAGCTAGTAAGCTTTATATAAAATTACTTTTACCTTAGGCTAAACTAGTTTTAGGATTAGGCTAATACTTTTAAAAAAAAGATTTTTATAGTTATATTTAAACATAGTAGTTAGAAAATATTTTTATTATATATTATATTTACTTTTTTTAAATTATTTAAAAGCTTTACCCTTGGGAGGAGTATTATATATTTATTAGCTATTATATAAAAAGCTTGCTTACTATTAAAACTTTAAAAAATTATTTTAATTTTTATAAACTACTTTAAAGTATATTTTTTTATTTTTTAAAGTACTTTAAAACTAGTTTTAACTTTAATTAGCATATAAAAATACTTTTATTTATAATTAGGCTAAATATAAAGCTTATTTAATTATTACTGCTAGTCTTAATTAAGCCTGTTTTTAAATTTTACCTAATTATTATAAGTAAATTTAAAAAAATATTAATATTATTAAGCAAAGCTACTATAAGTCCTATTTTTTAGGTATTTAAAAGTTATTACTTAGTATAGTTATAAAATTAAAACTACTTTATTTATTATAAAAACTATTTTTAATTACTAATTTTAAGGCAGCTCCTGGCAGCTTAATTAGCATAATATAAATTAATATTATATAAAAGTTTTTTATAAAACTTAGTATAAATACTGCATAAATAACATGCATAAATAATATTTTAAGTATATATAAAAAAATTATATATATATTAAAACTACTTTAAAACTACTTTAAAATTACTTTTAACCTTTTTAGTATGCTAAAAATATAAGGCTTTTAATATAGTAAAATAAAAGAAGCTATAAAAGGCAAAAAATAATTTTAATAAAATCTTATTTAAGTTAAGTTTTTTTAAATTTATACATGCCAGGGGCTTTTAGTTTTAATTATATTATATAAAAAGGTAAAGTACTTTATTTTATATAAAAACTAGTTTTATATTAATAATACTTTAATATAACTTTAGTTATACCCTATAAATAACATGCTTTATATATTTTAATATACCCTAAAAACTACTTTACTTGCGGGGAAAACTACTTTAATATTAATAATTTTTTAGGGCTAATTTTACTACACCTACCTATTAATATATTATATAAATTAATAAAGCCTGCTTTACCCTAGGGCTAAATTTTTTTAATATTAATATTATTTTAGTGCTTTTACTACTATGCCTATTTAAAAACATGTATTAATATTATAAGTTTACTAAAAAACTAGTTTTTAAGTACTTACTAATTATTTTAAATCTTTTAATATTTTTTAAGACTCTCCCACTACCACCCATGTAAAGGGCTAAAAATTAAAAGTTAAAAATAAAATTAAAATTAATTTTAAAAAGCTAGCTTAGTTAAAGTAATATTTTTATAATAAAATAACTAGGGGGCCTGCTACATTTACTAAAGTTATTAAATATATTAAAAAAAAGGTTAATAATTCTAGTAATTAAAACTAGTTTTAAATTAGTTTAAATATTTTTAAAAGTACTTTAGTTACTTATTTAAAAATAAAATTTTATTATTTACTTGGTTTTAATAGCATGTTAATATAATTTTATACTATAATAATTAAGTTTTAATATACTAGCTGGTTAAAGTATAAATATTATAAAAATATATATATTTATTAATTAAAACCTTTAGCATAACATGCATATAAGAAATAAATTATTTTAGGCTGCTAATAAACTACTTTTATTAGGTAAAATATATAAAATAAGTAAAAAATAAGTAAGCTTAAAATATATTTTTTAGCCTAGTAAGTATAATATAGTAATAAAAATTTAAAAATAAGTCCTTAATTAAAAATAAGTAAATAAATTTTTTAAAAATTTTTAGTCACTTAGTAATACTAAAAGTACTTTTAAAATAATTAAGCCTAATAATCTAAGGGTATCTTACATAGTAAGCTATATGCTTAATTTAAATTTTACTTTTATTAATTTTTTTTATAACCCTAAACTAAACTAGTTTAGCCCTAATTAAAAGTACTTTAAATTTAAAAAAATAATAGTTATTTTTTTACTTTTTTTTAAAAATAACTAGTTTTTAACAAGCCTACACCTAAAAATAAAACTAGTTTAAAAGCTATTAAAGCTAGTTTAGACTTAATTATAAAAAAATAAAGTTTATTATAATTTAGGGTATTTAATTATAGCTTATTATATATAAAAAAAAATTAAAAATTAAAAAACTACTTTTAAAGTAGTTAATATTATATGCACCTTATTAAAAAAAAGGTAAAAAATATAAAATATGCCTGTAGGCGCCTTGCTAAATTAAAAAAAAAAATAAAAAAGGGCATAAAAAAAACTACTTAAAAAGTAATTTTTGTAGTAGTAATATTAATAATCTTTTTTTTTTTTTTACTTTTTTTTCTTGTTTTTATTATCCTGGCCAGTAGTATTAAGCTTTTTAAAAAGCTTAAAATAATTATAATTTTTAATTTACTTCCACAAGCAGTATTTTAAAACTAATTAAAAAGTATTTTTTAAAGTTAATAAAGTAAAAAAACTTACTAGTTAGCACCTTTTTTAACTTGCAGGTATTATAAGAAATTTTATAACTTTTTTTTTTATTATTTTTTTTATAGTAGTGGGGTTATACTAAAACTAGTTAAAAAGTATTTTTAATAAAAAAACATAGCTTACTTATATTTTTATTTTATTTAAATAAAAGCTAAAATAAGATAACTAGCTTTATAGCCTAGCACGCCTTTTAATTATTAATAATAAATTAATAAAAATTTATAAAACTAATTAAAAAGTACTTTTTATAAGTAATAACTAAACTTATTCTTAGCCTTTTTAATTTTACCAACCTTTAGGCAGCCCTTAATATCCTTTTTATTTTTAAAAACCTAGGTAAAAAAATAAATAATAAAATGCTTACTAGTATAATAACTACAAAGGCTATTAATAATATTAAATTTTATTTAAACTAGTTAAAAAGTACTTTTTATAAGCACTTAAAAAAACTTATTTTATTAAAATAGCCTTTAACCTAGTAGCAAAGCTCCCCTAAAAAAGGTAGGCTATTTTATTATTTTATAAATAATTAATTTTAAAGTACTTCCCAGGGATGCATGTAAGGTTAAAAAAAGTTAAAAAATAAAAATTAAAAAGTAATTTAAAAGTATTTTTAGCTTTTACTTTTTAATAATAATAGCCTTACTTACCTTTAGCTCTAGCTTAAAAAAAACTACTTTATTATTTAAAATTTATATATATTTTTTAAAAATAGCCTAGGCTTAAATTAGCTATAAAAATAAATTATAAAGTAGTTTTTAAGTAGTTCTTATTATTAATTTAATAGTTAGCATAATAAGCGGAAGTATTATTAGTAAAAAAGGTAAAAAGGGGTAAAAAAAAGTTAAAAAAAAATTTAATATAAAGTTTTAATAGGATTATTAATATTTATACTACTTAAAAAGTAGTATAAGGCTTTGTTATATTAATAGCTATTATATTTAGATTATAACCAAAGTTATAAGTAAAGTTTAAAGATAAGCTTAGGTAAGCTACAAAGCTAGGTCACGTGACCAAACTAGCTGGGGTGACCGGCAGACAAGTCGGGCCGAGCTGTTCTCTGCGCCCGTTCTTCCAGAATCTATGGGGCGGCCAATCTCTTCGACCACGTCGCACGGTTCCGTGGGAATGTATGGGGAAGCGCTGGGAGCAAATCATCGATGAGTATGACATCTGTTTGTTGTGGGCGGGGCTCAGATCATTTCCTTGCAAATCATTGTCCGTCCTGGTCATGGTGCAAATTGCCAGCGCATGCCGTGCCTATCTTCGGAAACGCCTGCCGCATGATTCAGGTTTCAGACTTTGGACAGCCTCCAAAGGCGAGGTTCCTGTCCGACGTTGCGACTGTTGTGAGCGACATGGTCAAGTATTTCAGTGTTCAATACGAGGTTTGGAAAGCAATCCCCATAGAGGTGCGGCAAGAACGCCGCCCTCCCGATCCAAAGGGAGGCCTTGCATGATGCATCCCTTTGTTGTTTGTACACCCACGCTCTACCGACCCACTTTCCCCCCAGTCACAGCGTGGCTGTATTTTACCATGGTCTCCTGCATTAGCCATTAATGCGCAGCCCAGCAGAAATTAACGATTCCTACCTGAGGTGCCTGAGGAGTGAGGACCTGCGACTCTCAGGGAGGAGATGATAGGCGCACAGTCGGCCCTTGAGCGGCTAAGCCGGGATAAGATTCCCGCATCTGACCAACTTGCAACCGCAATGGGCTAGCTCGGTAATGACGTTCGTTAGCTCCACATAGTGCTAGCCGCTCGGCGCTGGTCCATGTCTTATTGGTGGTCCTGGCCCCTTAGACTAAAAATTGTATGTATGTGGGGACACCTAGCGCTAAATTATGCTCCGCTTATTGGCCACCTTGGAAAGTTTCGCCACCATGTTTCCGCTCTCGAGGAATCTGGTGACCCTAGCCGTGAGACTAGCGTGTGACAGGATTGACCAGCCGCAAGCGATCGTCAAAGGCTGGCAGCGGTAACATACGGTCGGTAATTTACCGAGTAATCGCTTTGGAGTCGTCCACTCAGACTCAGCCCCAGCAGAAAGCCCCTCTCCAGTCTCCATGGCTTCGACTCCCAGACCTTTTCTTCAGTCTGGTTGCCGCCGCCGCCTTCGATTCCTTCTCCATCCCACACAGCTAAATTCAAACTCAACCTTCCACCGTTCACTTCCCTTTCCCTCCTCAGCTATATTACTATTCTTCCTTCTTTCACCCCCTGCGTTAGTATATTCTCCTTCTACAGAATATTCCCCGTCCAACTACCTCCTTGCCATATATTCCCTTCCATTTTGTTCAAAAGTCCTATCCTGCATTGCTCACCGTCAACGACTCTGGTCCTTGCTTGTATCCACTATTCATCTGTACATTGACCATCTCAACGACCGTAACGTGCTTATTCCTTGCTCGTCGCCTTAATACGCCGCCGCCAAGATGTCGACCTTCTTCTACGGACAGCACCAACAGCACCACCAAGCCCCTCACCATGGCGCCACCGCTCACCTGCAAACGTCAAATAACCACCATGGTGGCCGCTCCCGACGAGGCCCTAAGATGGCAGCTCAGAACGCTCAACGTCAGTTCCGTGGTGTCAAGAGTATGAGGGAGCTGGCCGAGGCTCCCTCGGTCACTGCTTTCCGTGCCCGCTTTGAAGCTGGACGGTCTTTTGACCTGGACGACGACCTGGAGTTCTGTCCAGGTCTCCTGACGGAGGACGACGTATGTTTTGCCCGGTTCGAATCTTCGGAATCGAATCCTCTCGTAATGATCTGTTATTGACTCGGAATTCCAGCTGCACTCAATCCACTCTGCTTCTTCGGACCGTTCATCTCTCTCTAGCGGCTCGCCCGACACATCGCCGATCCAGCATCAAATTCAGCCCGTTCAGCAGGTTACGCCGTCGATTTCCTTGTCTCCCGCTTCTTCCACTACGTACCTCCACTCGGGGGTCACCGGTAATTATAATCAAGCGAGCTTCCAGCAACCCTCGGCTGCTCGCGCCCGCAAAGTCATTCCAATCATCAACCCCAACACCGGGATGACCATGACCAGCCCGCCCACTTCGATCTCTCCGGCACAGATGCAGAACGCTCAGCGTCGGTGGTAAGGACCATGGCCATGACCTGCCAAGCCGTCATACTGCTGGCAAGAGCCACACGTCCACCCACGACTTTTTCTCGATTTCGCCCAGCTTCTGCATCATCGGTCTCCCTAACCGCGGGTCATAATATTGACTTCTTTTGCTTCTCTAATCGTTTGACACGACTCGACCCTTTCTCACGATCAACCTAAACTCGCCTTTTCTTGATTCACGAATCTGCGGAGCATAAAAGGATACATTGTTTATGTTTGTATATACACCCTCCGATCACGATTTCCTAGATTGATGCTTCTTCGACTACCTGCGAGCGACGGCGCCCTTGCGATTCGATTCTTGCATTCTCCAGCGATACCTTGTTTTTCTACGCTCGGTTAGGGAAAAACCAAAATACCGATCTATTGGCCTCGGGGTTCAGGGCCGGCGATGATGTATAGAAAGCGGCGACTTTGCCATTTGGGGGGCACGGAGTTGTTTTTCTTGGAGTATTCTGGCGGCTTTGCGAAATCCGCTTAGCTATTTGACCATGTTTCTTTGGGGGTTTTGGCCTGGGTACACATTTTGGGTGGGACGGATTTTCATGCGTTATAAGGATCTAGAAAGGCGGGAACGATATACGTCTTGCATTGGTTGGGATTTGTTAAACTTGTTTCGGAAGTCTTGCGACGTTTGATATCTTGCATATGTCTTGTCTGACCTCTCTACTTTGTTTCTGCTTCTGTTCGTGTATATGGTTGGGATTGGTAACATGCCCTCCCTATTGATAGGATAACTGGCTGTGAATCCATGGATTGGATCAGTTCACTATTGGTCTCCAGGTGAAACCTGGTAAGCTGCGTCTTATTATTCCGACATTGCTGTTCCATTTGCTCGCTTGTCTTGTCTCAATGACATCTCATTTGTTGGCTTCAGATCTGTACTGGACATAACATGGCGTAGTGGTTAATTCGCTGACCCTGGAGTTACTGGCTGCAGCTTAGCTACGGTTTGTGGTCGAATAAAACTGTGTACAATTTCCCTGGACCGACCGGCATCCAGATATATAACCTAGTGTACCCCTGCTGACCGTTCAAACATCAGATTATCGCTCAAATTCTATGAACATATGGCCACTATACTATATATTTGGCTTGAAGGAAACACTTAACCAAATCCCATATACTACCACGCCCTACCGAAGGTGTAGCTG
The DNA here is from genome assembly GCF_003369625.1 of Aspergillus mulundensis. NCBI lineage: Eukaryota > Fungi > Ascomycota > Eurotiomycetes > Eurotiales > Aspergillaceae > Aspergillus > Aspergillus mulundensis. Next base: position 414,594 of record NW_020797893.1, on the reverse strand, counting down.
TATAGCCCCTTTTGCCCCTCGAAGCGTATACTCACCCCGCAAAGCCAACTCGACCCAAACAACTTTAAAAACATGGGCTCCAACCTCCTATCCTTAAATTATCATCCGCCAATCCATTGCTCCGAGCACTAATAAGCTTATTACCTCGGCTACCAATGTCCAGCCGTAGCAGCCCGTTTGTGAAGCCGTGGTAACCAGGCAATGAGTATTGATGACGTCACCGTCAATCAGTCCAAATCCACAGTGTTTGGTTGGCCGCCGCAGCAAGGTGACGTCCAGCGGTTGAGCTGCAAGCTGCCAGGCTGCTGGAAACTGTTTAAATACTTCTTCCACATCCTTACATAGCTGCTGAAAAAGTACAAGTTGGCTACTACCGCTTATACCAACCACCAACACCTCTCCACACTCTTATCTACAAACGTGAGCTACTACGCAATCTACTCTCCCAATGCGAGCTCTTGCTAACGAGGAGAACAGAGAAAATGTCCTTCCTCCCCTCCATCCGCGCATCCACCCGTCTCTCGGGCGCCCGCGCTTCATCCATCCTCCCCCGCGCCACAACCTCCGCATTCCACACCTCCGTACCTCGCCGGGGCCTCAAGGAGGACGATGACCGAGGTAGGTCGACTTCAGTTTCCTTCCGAACAAGCACCTACCTTTTCACCACTCGACAAACTCCTGATTTCCGCACCCAAACTGTGTGTTACTGACTCCGTTGACACCTAAGGTTCAGGCCGCGACGAACTAAAGGACCATTACGAGGAGGAGAAGCAGAGCCAGCTTAAGAGGCAGAAGGAGGGCAAGGGCAAGTGGAACCAGAACCTTGCCAGCAGCAGTGAGGCTTCGGTATGTATTTACATCTGAACTGTCCAGTCCGCTTCTGAATGGGCCTGAAAGCTAACTGTCGCAATAGGTCAAGGCTGATCGGGGCGAGGTGGACAGCCATGAGAGCTTCGTCGACCTGCAAGATAAGACCAAGAACGAGCCTAATAAGAAGGCGTAAGATGGCTGGGCCTGGTGCTTAGCTGTCTGACCTTTTCTTTGTTTCAGTTCATTTCCTTTTGTACCATGCATGATATAGGTTAAAGAGGGTTTCTCCAGTTTTGACATGGCAATGAACTTAATTCAGGGTACATTTAAGTGTACTGTAGTAGAGCTGTACCGAGTAGAACTGTTCGTGTAGTGTATGTATAAAATGGAATTGTCGCAACCTTACCAACGCCGTCCCGTCGTTCAAGGAGTGTCCGATACCAAATGGTTCTAACCCAGAGCAGATATGAAACTGAGAATCAACGCCACTGCGCCGCTAAATAGGTATAACTAAAGCACGACAAATAAACACGTAGGAATGCTGCAGCCCTCATTTCAAAAGGACGATCAGGATGACTAGGATGATGATTAACCCAATGATGGTCATCATACTCCAATTCTCCCCAGCACTCCTGCGGATTTTGTCAATGCGTCGCCGGGCGTTGTCGAGTCTGCTCTGATGTCGGTCAACAGTACCGTCCATCTCATCCAACAACGCCACATGGCCATCGAGCTCGTCCCCAATTTGGATGCTCAGCTGATGCTGCCGCCCGATCGACTCGCCCAGCCGGTCTAACTGCTCGTCTTGCTCCCGCATCACCCGGTCATGATGGTCGTAAACCTGTTGGTTCGACATGTCAGTCGTATCCACGCCTTCGGGTGAGGGCGAGTCTCGGTATGGCTGGAACAGGTTGCGACGGTTGAGATCCTCTTCGGCGGCGGCAGAATCGTCCATGAAACGAACAGATTTAGACGGCGGATGCTGCGGAACAGGCTGTTTCAGGTCCGGCGATGAGCCTTTGATGCTGGTGAATTGCGGCGATGCTGAATCTGACCGGTCATCGGCGAATGATGAACCGGCGGGACCGCGGAATTGCGACGATAAGTCGCTGTACTGCGAGCGTAGATGGACGAGTTGGTCTTTCAAGTCGGAAGCCGCCTCATCATTCGATTCTTCTAACCGTGTAACGTCGGCCTCGACGCTCTCGATGCCTTCTCGTAGGGACTCGAGCGAGCGGGAGATTTCGCCATCTTGGCTGTTGGGTTCTAGACTCAGCGAAATGGCTCGTTGGCGTTCGAGAAGAGAGAGTTTGATGTGATCGGCGAGGAGGAATAGTTGGGAAGGGTTCGGCATTGTCGGATGTCAGATTATGATGATCGCTGATGCAGGGGAGGGAGGTTGTTGAGGGAGAGGTTTGAGTGCTGGTCAGACAATGAATGGGCAACTGCGGAGGAGTTTCAGCGCTAAGTTGCGAACGGACGATGGACCGAGGGTCGAGAATGCAGTCGGTGCTTAAAGCGATCGAAACCGAGAACAGTCCAGAAAAGTATCTTTATTTATAACGGGACTGTCCTGGTCGGAAACCAGATGAGTTGCTGCGCTCGATCCAGGCAGTTGATGTCCAAAATCCATCCGACCACCACTCTTGCCTCCCCGCAATGCCGCTTCGACTCCCGCTCCTGTCCCCGAACTTCCTCTGTTCAACCACCCGCCATCTCTCCGCCGGCTCACGCTCTAAATCAACCTATTGAACGCTGATTTCCGAGTCGCGACATCCCTCCCTTCATTTCAGCCACCGTGTGACACTCATGGGCTGTCACTCGGAGCTATTGTTTCATCCTCTCGCCAACAGGACATTCCAGCGGACGATCCCTTGAAACACGAGCTTCTCTCCTTTTCACAGGAGAGTCATTGTCAGAATCCTATAAATCTACCTGGAAGCGCCACTTATCAGCATGAAGCTTGACCAGTTCCTCGCTATGGAGGCAGGCAGCGACCATGACGGAGTGATTGACTTGCGTGGACTCGAGTACATCTCTGACTACGATGATCATCTCATGTGTCCAATCTGCCACTGCCCTTTTATCCGACCAGTGCGCCTAGGATGTGATCATGTATTCTGCCAGACGTGCTTGAACTTTGCCATTAGAACGTTCGCCGACGGTCCAGACAATTTCACCTGTCCCACATGCCGCGCTCCTACGAGAGATGTCTATCTCAATGTTCCTCGGTTATTGACCAACATGTGCGACGATCTTCCGGTGCGGTGTCCGTTTTCGAGTGAAGGATGCAAAGAGGTTGTTCCAAGGGGCCATATCCAGTCCCATGCGGACAAGTACTGCGAGTATAAGCTGATGGACTGTCCGAGCCCTTCTTGTGAGGAGAAAACCCGCAAGAAGGACCTCAGCACGGAGGGAAAGTGTATGCATGAACTACACAAGTGTCTACGTTGCGACACAGACATTATGGAGCAGGATTACGAGGTAGGGATCGGATCAAGTTCCATTTACGCAGTGCTAACTCCCTCACAGGAGCACGTCAAATATCTATGCCCTAGCCTCAAAACAACTTGTCCAGACTGCCAAGTAACCGTCTTTCGAAAGGCCCTCCGGGAACACATCGATGCCTGTCCCGAAGCAATTCACCCCTGCGCCGCATCCAAATACGGCTGTCCCATCAAAATGAAGCGCGCAGAGCTAGGAGCCCACGAGCAGAGCTGCCCCCTCATCACAATGGGGCCGTACTTTGAAGCCCAAAACGCCCGCCTTGACTCGATGGAACACACAGTCCGCCATCTTCAACAACGAAACGAGATCCTCGACGACGGCCTCGCCTCTATCCGCTCAACCCTATTTGAATCCTCCCGCGCCTTCTCTGCCCCCAATAACAACAATGACGCACTTGCTTCCACGTCCACTGCCACCAACTCCTCAAATAGACGCAGATCATCCATAACCGACCCCGACTCATCCACCAATCCCTTCACAAACGCGACCACCTACCTCCTCTCCCTCCATGAATCCCTCCGCGAAGAAGTCGCACAACTCTCGCATGCCATCACAGACCTTGATGCCCGCGCAAGCATGGCAATCATGAACGAATGTCTCCGGCTCAAGGAAGACATGGCGCACACCAATGCTGCCGTGAACAGCGTCCGCATGCAGGTTCAGTGGCTCATGAACCCGCGGCTGCATCAAGGTCAACGGGCGCAGAATGGTAATGACTCAAGGAGTGCGACAAGCGCGGGGGCTGGTGCAGGGGTGGGCTCTAGTAATAGTGGTCCCGTTCCTATACCGGGATTGTTGAGGCCCAGGAGACTGAGTGATACGGGAAGGGAGGGGACGAAATTGTGATTCTCTATATCGTAAGCAAGGCTTAGCGACGGAACGGATTGGAAGCGTGGAGTTCTGGATTCAGTATGATACCATGTTCTATAGAGCCCATAGCGTCTCCTGGGATCAGTTTTGACCCCAAGGACGATGCTGTAATACACAAAGGCACATACACAACTAATGATACCTAATTCTATGGATACCGTAAATCTCATCACGCATCGGTAATAGCCCAACTAGCTGCTAACCAATATCAAACAGTAAAACATGAAGCGCCGGAACTAGAACTCTGCCCTTCTATCTGATCCGTACACCATCTACTCGCTTTCATAATTGACATTATGCATTAGAAGGTCGACAGCTTAGTACCCATAACCGCCTCCATAACGCTGGTGGGGATGTCCGTATCCATGGCCGTGATGAGGAGGCTGACCGTGACCGCCATCGTAAGACGGAGCGCCGTAAATTCCAGGTTCATGGTGCGTGGGAGGCGGGGTGTGAGAGAATTGCCGATGTGAAGGCTCATAGTAGTGCTGTGGCGGCGGAGCGCCGTAACCTCCAGGCTGATACGCGGGAGGCGTGTGAGAGAATTGCTGATGTGAAGGCTCATAGTTGTGCTGTGGCGGCGGAGCGCCGTAACCTCCAGGCTGATACGCGGGAGGCGTGTGAGAGAATTGCTGATGTGAAGGTTCATAGTTGTGCTGTGGCGGCGGAGTGTTATCCTTCTCCTCTCGTGACGAGCCTCCCAAGCCAAAGCTGGAGAGTTTACTGCTGAGCTTGTTGATGTTTGAGATCCCGGGGATGGGAAGGCTGTTTAGTTGGTCGGACAGCTTCTCCCATGGGAGTCCTGAGCTGGATCCAGAGCTTTGCTGAGGTTGAGGCTGGGAGTGAGAAGCGTAGCCATGGCTAGATGTTTGACCTGCAGCACCTCCTAAGGGGAAGCCGCCTTGTGAGTGAGACTGACAGCTGTGGCCGACCTGACCACCATTATTCTTTCCCGTCTTGACGCCCTCGGAGCTGAGAACATCGTTGAGCTTGGCACCTCGGTCAGGCATGGCATGGACCCAGGATTGGACGGCCTCGAACATGGTGCGATGAGCTTCATTGCGCATGTTCCGGAGCGCAGGGTGGTGGAAGACCTCTAGGGCATCGTGCAGAACTTGCTGTTCTGGGATGTTGATGTTCTCCCAGGCGTGGAGTACGCGGGGGGCCACGTACTTGAGAATGGCAGAGGCGACGTTTCCAGCAGGCTCGTTGAGAATGTTGGAGAAGTGGTCCTTTGAGAGCATGGAGTGCGTGGGGTCGCTGCACTGCGGGTTGGTCCAGGGTTCGAACTGATGTTTCCCGGAGGATTCGATTACACCAGCGGAGCCGGTTTGCAGAGACTGGGAGGCAGCGTTGATGATGGGGCGGATGAAGGGGGCAAGCAGAGACATGATGAAAATAGTCAGCGTCTCGGTGATCTTCTCGACAAGCGCCTCCAGGCCGGGAATCTTCTCAATGATCGACGAGATCTTTCGCACGACCTTGTCACGGAATTCGAGAATAGGGTAAATCTTGGCGATCGTTTCCGCGGGGTTAAAGTCTGGCATTCCAGGTAGTCCAGTGGGCTTGTTGGTGCTTGATGGCGTGTTTGCCCTGGCCTGCTCCGAGTCGTTATTGAACGCACGAGTAAACTCACCAGCCGCGTAACCAAGGTCCGCACCACTGCGGCTGTTTGAAGACTGCTGAGCTTCGGATCGACGCTTGAGTGCCTCCGCTTCTGCGACTAGGTCACCGCATCCGGGAACCTTTCCTAAGAGTCCGGTAAGGTTGTTGAGAGAGTTTGCCGATGAGCTCGACTGGGCGTCGCCGAGAGCAGTATCCATCTCGTTGATCTCCGACTGGGTAAAGTGGTCGGTAGCCTCTCCGAGGACCGAATGGAAAAAGTCAACCATACCAAAGGTTCCCGTTACAAGCGGATAAACGTGGTGACCGCGGACATTTATCTGGGTCTCGGCACCAGTGTGTGGAAAGACGCTGTGAAAGCCCATTTCCCGGAGCGCAAGCTCACAGTAGTTTGTGTGCGCGGCGAAATCCTCCAGCGTATGCAAGCCCTGACCTAGACATCGGAGTGCTTCACATAGATCCTCCTCATTACCCTTGCGATGACCGCCGCTGGTATATAGTCTCCCGTAATGAATGCTGCGAGCCAAGCTGAACTTGATATACGCCGCGCTTGTAGCCCAGTCCCCTTTCTCGTTTGCGATATAGTTCTTCATACCGGTCTCAGGGTCGATATCGAGTTCGATCTGGCGAATAGGGCCGCGCAGGCGTTGGTCATACTGGCGAGCATCCTCGTTATCGGCGTAGTCCTTGGGGTTGCTGTACAAGTTAATTTGTAGCAATACCGCAGGCGAGAATGGCACTCACTCGATATGCTCCTCCGGGCGATATACCCCAAGCCTCTCAGCCGTCACCTCAAACTCGGCCGTCGCGTAGCCGAACGATAGAAACGAAAGAATCCACACAAGGATGCGAATAGTATCGGCGGGGAGACTCTTGAGGGTGCCGACGTCCATAGCTTGAGAGCTAAGCGAAGCATTAGCTTAAATTCTAACGAAATAGAACAACATACTAATCCCTCAGCCAGTTTCCAAAGTAAACCCGCTTGACCATGTTGGAAGTCCACTTGTGGCCCTTGATGAACGCAATTGTCTTGAGCATGTCTTCGATGTCTCCATGGCGCCAGTTCTTGCCTTCGACCTTTGAGATGGATGCGATGTCTGTCTTGTTAGTATATAGCACGCGAGTGTGGCTGATCTAGCAGAGGCAAGGAGTGGACGATCTTACTGCCGGCGCCGAAAGCGTGAACTTGGCAGGGGAGCAGGAGCAGAACAAGCCCCAGCGCGAGCAGGGTACTCAGACCCAGACTCATTCGGGGAGCCATGTTGGATTCAGTGTGTGGTTCTGGAGATGCGAAGTTGAATATGGAGGCGGAGGAGTTTTTGTTTGGGTTGAGGGAAGAAAGCTGAACTCACACGAGCGGAGGATGACCTCAGAATCAGATGTCCTGCCCCACTGCGCACTATAGCCCTATAATAGGAAGGCTTAATATGCCGGGACCATTAATATTTCGGAAAATAAAAAAGAAGCTGCTGCCAATAGATCCAGGCATGATACTTCCTAGAAGGCGTTTGATTTGATTTGCTTGCTACTCAAGCAGCACAATAGGCCTTACCTAGTTACTGTGTGAGCCCCACTCTATCTCGCGCGGGGTAAGGTACACACTGTAGCTGCTATACAACCTAGCTACGACAGTAGTATTGCTAGCTGGCCTAGGTATAACTCAAGTTATATATTGTCCCACCTCCAGTCTTTTCTGCACAACCTCCACAAGCATCTTACCCAGCCTGCAAAATGCCATCCACCTACCTTCAGTCTCTCCAAAAAGAGGGGTTCGTCGTCATCCCCTCTTTAATCCCACCCTCCTCCAAAGAGTTCGCAACTCTCAAACAAGCCGCCACAACGGCCACAACCAACACCCGCACGGGCACCTGGCCTTACTTCCGCACCGTCCCCAAGCAGTTTCCCCCATGGCCAACAAACGTCCCCCCACCAGCCTCCGAGGGTGGAATATGGGGCGTCCAGCATCTCCTGCACCCCGACATGCCAGGTCGGGAAGAATTCGCCAAATTCTACTTCGATGAGCGGATCTTGAGCGTTGTCGAGGAACTGCTTGGCTTGGATTTGGCTGAGAACGACGAGAAGCTCGTAATGGAACTCTTCAATCTACTGGTCGCACCAGAAACGCACGACTTTGCGCTCCGCTGGCACCGCGACGATATCCCCGAGACCGCGTCGCCAGACGAGGAGGAGAAGCTCCTCGCTTCAAAAAGCCCCGGCGGTCGGCAGTCGCATGCGCAATACAATCTCGCGCTCTGCGACGATGCGTCTCTAATTGTGGTTCCTGGCTCGCATCGCCGGGTGCGCACCGAGACGGAGCGCAATGCGGATCCGTACGAGAATGAACTTCCGGGCCAGCTGGTTGTGGAGTTGAAAGCGGGGGATGCGGTGTTTTATGATAGTAATATTTTGCACCGCGGGGTGTATAAGGCGAAGGAGGAGGGTGGGGAGGAGTCGAGGTTGACGTTGCATGGGAGTGTGGGGATTAAGGAGACCGATGGAGGCGAAGGGGATGGAAGTAAGAAGGTGAGGGCCACGGCGGTGCTGCAGCATGGGGTTGGGGCTTGGGTGCACAGAGGGGATGCGGCTTTCGGGGTTGGGGGGAGGGCCGAGAAGATGAGGGCGAATTTGGTGGCCATGGGAACAGGGGAGGGCGTTGGATATTCTTTGCAAGGATGATTGCATTTGCATGTATGTAGCTATCTAGCCGATGTATATACCAACTGCAGTAGCCCGCTTTTTGTATAGACATAGTCATGAAAATTCATTATTCATCGTATCATCATAGAGGTCGTTGTGCATACACAAAGTAGTATAGCACGTATATATGGCATGAGGAGTTAAGTGCCTCCCGGCGACATTTGTTGACATAGTCTTGGGCACGTTCGTAGGTCCATCCAAGCACTCTTGTAAGGAGAGCTAATGAATACGGCTCGATGGCTTCGATTACTGCGACCTTGCTGACGCGACCAATTTCTTTGAGGCGCGGACTCTTAGGCCACGAGCCTACTGGACACTGCAGCATGTGAGCAATGTGAGCAATATCATTTCATAAAGAGGCAGACCTTGTAGATATCTTCGGTAACGTTGGTAAACCCAGTCCCCTCTATCCACCCGGAAAGCGAAGAAGCAATGCTCATGCGCTTCCCGAATTTCCTGCTAGCCTCGTCTAGCTTTCTACCCAGGTCTAGCAGCATCGGGGCCATTTCCTCGGTGCCATCATCCGAGTGTATCTCGGCTTCGAACTCCTGGCATTCAATCCAACCACCGGGTTTGAGATGGTTATAAGCCTGCCGGAACAACCGTTCCCAGTCGGCTATACCACCACCCATAGAGCGGGCGTGAATGTAATCAAAGCTCTCATCCTTGGGAAATGCCCAATCGCTCTCCGCGTCGTCGATAATAAACGTGCAGTTGGGCGGCGAGAAGCTCGGCTGGATTGGGCTCAGATCGGTGCCGACAATCTCGGCCTCGGGGAACTCCTCCGCCATCTCTAGCGCCCAGGCGCCTGTCCCGGTGCCAATGTCCAGGATGCGCCTTGGAGCAGATTGTTGGGCGAGAGGGGTGCGGTACAGATCGCCCCCAGTTAAAAGTTTGAAGAGGTGATGGGTGATGTTTAAGCGATCCTGCTCCTCTTCGTCATTGGGGATCGGGTACTGGCCGTAGCGGTATGCATGGTACCGACGGCCATTTTCATAGTAGTAGTCTCGAACGGTAGACGCGAAAGAGAGGCTCGAGTCAGCTACGGAATCGACATCGTAGAGAGAATCTTCATCACTTGTCTGGAGGGGTGTTAATTCATTACGAGCGGGGTAGACCCTGGTATTCGAACAGAATATAAACGTCTACTTACATCGACCTGAATCTGTTCATGGAAATTGGGTGGCGGCATGCTCCGAGTTTGGCGGCAAGGGAATCCAGCAGGAAGAAGGGCGTAGAAAGGGCCCAAGCTGTCGGGATGCGGGTGCGAGCAGAAGAAGGGGAGGGGAAGTTGGAGAAAGGAGGCGGCGGGCAGACTTGACACCCATATAATAATTAATGGAGAAATGGATCAAGATCATTGCAGCTAGACTAGGATTAGGTACAGAAAAAGAAAGAAAAGAAGCACAGGGTTGGCGTCCCGATCCCCAGCACCGGGACCATTTGACCGCTGCGGTGGGATTTGCTGCAGTAGCGTCAACTCTCGCCTATCTCCTGACTGAGAAGGTTCAAGGCTCGAATGTGCATTATGTGATAAACTCTGGACTGGTAGCACATATGATACATCTTCCCGCAGTAGTACCCGACTATTTTTGTTGACAGTTGACAGTGCCTTGGAACCCCGCAGCCACTTTGTCGGGTGCAGATGCAGAATCGCCCAGACTCCAGCCAAAGCCAGACCCTGCCGTTCCATCCCCGATAGGCTGGCTCGCCCAGTAAATCGCGCTGAGGCCTCTTCCAAGGTCTGTCGGTTTGAACTCTATTACCCCGTGCTCCTCGGCTATCCTGAATCGTCGTATCATGGTATATTATTATGTACAAATGTACTACTCTTATCATCATCGTGGCACTTATCCACACAGAGGGAGGTCGTTAATTCGGTCCACATGTCAATAGAACCTGATCAACCCAAACTCCGAAGCTTCTCCTGCTCATCCGGCGTCAAGGCTGCGAAGAGCTGCTGGAACTCGGCTTTCGTAGAAGCGTTTCGGAAGAACTCTAGCAAGAACGCCTGCGTCTCATCATCGCGCTTGCGGACTCCAAACACCCCTTCAGTACCACCTTCGCCGAATGCCATTAGCTCTTGCTTAGTGACTCCGAGACTGAGGTCAAGAGTATTATCAGGCACGTCTTCCCACTCATCATCATCATCGCTGCCTTCCTCATCCAGCGCCGCCGCGGTGGCTGCGTCAATCTCCTTGTTTCCGGAAGCAGCCGCCAGCTCTTCCACGAGGACCTTGACTATCTTCAGAGGCGCACTGACGGTCGTGTAGCGGTCGGGGTTGTTGCGAGCCTGAGATCGAGTCTTGATTCGCCCGGTGTCTTGCACAATGAGGTCTCCCTTGACCTGCACCTGAGCCAGTCGGGGGTCTTCCAGGTTGTACAGGGTTGCCAGCGCGATGATATTTTGTTTGATTTCGTCGTACCCGGCAAAGTTGACCGAGTTTTCCAGCCACTTGCTCATCACAATAGGCAAGCCACTTTGTCCACCAATGTCGACCTGCGCCAGGAAGTCAACGACCTCGCGCGCGCTGACAAGCGTCAGCCGAGCGAACACGAGGATCAAACTCTGGATGAATTGAGCCTTCTCGGCGGTGGCAAGGCGCCGGGCAACGGCTTGCAAAAGCTGTGGGAGGTATGGTCCCAGTCGTTCCGAGCCTGCCTTCTCAACCAGTTCCGCAGCAAGCTGACCGACTTCCGTTGCAGCGTGATCGTCAACTGTGGGGCCCAGAAGACGGTCGATAATCACAAGAACAACTTCAATTGCCTCTTTTCCGCTTTGGGGGTCCCGCCAGGTGACAAATTGATTGAAATCGTGCGCAAGGATATGTCTCACAGCTTCCGTGGCGGGCCGAATGAGCTCTGCATCTTGCGAATCCAGCAGAAGCCGGTTCGCTTTCGGCATGACAGTCTCGACAAAGCCTGCCGGCAGCGGCTCAAGGGCTCGCTCCGTAAGACCACGCAGGAGGTCAGCGGCAAAAATAGTCAATGAAATATCCTGAGTCATATTACCGACGTCGACCGCGCCCATGATCGAAGGAAGGACCTTTTCGCAGAGACGGACAAATGCATCAGCGCCTCGGTCCGAGATGATTTCGACTATATCCTCAAAGGCCTCCGTTACGGTCATTGTCAGCTGAAAGTTCGTAGCACCGTTGCTGGCAACGTTAAACAGGACGTCGAGTGCCGTAGATGTGAGCACGACACCAGTATCAACCATGATTGTATCACGGAGAGTTTCGGCTAAGGTAACTTTGAGGTCATCAGTGTCGGACGACTCGCGGAGATCGTGAGCGGCGACGAATTCGGAGACCGCAGAAATTATAGACTGCTGAAGAGGGATAGCGGTATTGGGGGAAGCTGAAGGCAGCAAGTCCTGTAGTGAGCGAATGCAGGCCACCTTTACGACTTCTGACGGGTCCTCAGCGATCGCCTTGAGAGTTGCCTCAAGGTAAGCTTCGCCAACCTTGGACACCTTTGCTAAACTTCCCGCCACAAGGAAACCTCGCGCACGCAGGAGCTCCTCTTCCTGCTGAATCGCGAATTGAGCAAAGTTGCCGAAACCGCTAGCTACATCCGGTGCAATGTCCCGCGAGACCTCGTGCAAGTCTCTGAGGAGCACATTGAGGATGAAAAGGGATGACTCGCGGCTCTTCCACGTAGACGAAGCATCAGAGAAGACGCCGTTGAGAAAGGCAAGAAGACTCTGGGTGGTCACATCTTTGAGCCAATCTCCCAGCTTAATTACCAGGTCCCCGCTGCAAGTACGAGGGGTGTAGTTTGCAGTGACAGAAGTTTCCTCCGACAGAAAGAGGTTGACATCAACATCCCACAGACCCTCTTCCTCGGACGTGATTTGGGAATAGGAGCTAGCCAGCTTTAACATCTCTGCCAGCCAGCCGGCCGTAGTGTCAGTTTGCAACTGCTGTTGCAGCTCTGCCTTGACCGGCGGTGCCTTCAAGAGGCTCTGGATGAAATCCAATTCCTCCAGAACCAACAAATCCAAACTGTAAGGGAGGTCATCGACATCAACAAGTCGGCCTTGGCGTTCATCGTTGATGTAGAATTCGTGGTACACGACTTGAGAGTTGGAGAGTTCCGACCAAATTGTCGAAAAGTAGACGGGGCTCTGGGCGACTAAAAGACCTGGGAAGACCATTCGAATCTTCATCAGAGTCTTGACGACTTGCAACTTCAACCCAATGACACCCCTCCATTGAGACGAGATTTCAGTGTCCTTGGATTCCTCCTGCTCGACTGGAGCCTGTGGCAACGGGGCTTTGAGGGTCTCGATGAAGAACGGAGACCATCCACCCAGAACCTCGTCCATGAACTGCTTGACAGCCACCTTGTGTTGTTCCAGCACCATCTCAAGGGTATCAAGGCACGAGCGGAAAACAGCGACGGCCAAAGCCCTCAGCATTGGCTTCCTTGACGCATTGGTAGCCACATTGAACAGGGTGCTGACAAGGTCTCGCGCGACACTGAAAAACTGCTCCTCGTTGAAGCCAGTATCCACCAAGTCTAGTAGCACCTTCAATGCACCATGCAGCGCTCCGGGCGTACTGTTGGTGTCATTGATGATTCGTAGGAGCGCAGGAAGCAGCTCGGGCCATTGTTCGGGGTAGTCGGCGCTCGCGATCTTGCTGACGGCAAAACTGGCCGCAGACTTGACCTTCCGCTCAGATACTTCTATGACCGTTGCCAGATCAAGAAGAGCTTGTCGGATCTGGGCTTTGTTGGTATCGCTGACTAGAACTTGGCCTTTGAACTCATCCAGGTTTGGGGACCACGCGGCGGCGATGAAAGTGCGAAGGACTGAGAGGGAGGATTGGCGGAGGTTGGTAGGAACGGAGTCGTGAGAGGCAATTGCTGCGAGGGAGAGGGGGAAGCTTTCGTTTGAATACAGACGAAGTAGACTGAGCTCGGCGGCTTTTCTTGTATCAGCAACCGGCGACTGAGTGTCGGCTAGGAGGGTGAGGAGCTCGTGCTCCATGATGGAGACGGGTCAATCGAGAAGAAGAATCGAAAGAAGAAAGGCTTATGGATGACCAAAAAGGCAATAAGGCAAAATTATAACACGGCAGTGGTCTGGCGCTATAGACGCGATTAGGGGAGCGATCGCGTTCCGGAGGAGGGGCAGAGGCGGTGACCGTACCTAGGGCAGCTTCACGCTTCACGTTCCAAGGTTCCCCTCATTGCAGATATTCTAATTTACCCAAAAACTACGTAGTATCTTCAGACAATATAATTCAAAATGTCTTGTCTAACGATTGCTGCATAATGCGCATTGTATTTGTTTTGCATAAAGCCGAACACACTGCTATACTCTGTGTCTACTGCGGGAGTTTTGACAACGTCTCTGTCAATATCGTACCCGGGAAAAACTCCGTAGCGCGCCGCTCTAGTCCATATAACAAGATATCTATCTTCGTACTTTGTCTGTGTCCTGCGTTGGTCAGCCATATTGGTACTAGGGAGGGGTTGAAGTGGCTCTCAACCCCGAAGCCGGAGCAACAGCTGTCTGCACTCTGCAGCCACCATCTGCACCACTCTATGCCGCAAAATAGTCTTCCAGGATGACACTCAGGATTTTAAGGCTTCACGAAGAACATGGATAATGTCAGTGGCGAGTACATTATTTTGTTTGCAAATGCCATTGGATGAAAGGAGCAGTTTTGCAGATCAGTCCAGTCAGCAGGGGAAAGCAATGTGGGCCCTGCTGAAGGCTAAAGCGGATTCCGGAAGGATGCGCCTTGACTCTGTGGTGAGGCCGTGGATGGGGGAGAGACTAGATATGAGACATGGAGCAGCCCATGCATTGCTTGAAGACATCATATGTTGATTCAACTGAGACCTCATTGAAAGCCTTGTCTAGCAGGCGTGCTGTTCAAAATACTGTGGTGAGCAGTAGGTATACTGAGATCAGCGGCACGTGACTTGGTTGGACTTCACTTTGGGTCGTTCCCACTCACTGCTGCCCATGCCCACCGAGTGACCACGACTCAGAGCGGTTCCCCTCCAGTCGTCGCCTCTTCTTGGGATTCTTTTCCTGTCCTTCTTCCCTCCTCGTCTGTCCCTTTCCCTCTCTCTCCTGCTGCTTTTTCGCCCTCTTTGCCTCTGTCCCTCGCTGGTGCCCGAGCAGCTCCCGGCTATCTCGGTCTCTTGTTAACCCACTGACCTCCCTCTCCTCCCCAAGAATTTGGTTCCTTGTTTTCTGCCCTTGCACATCCTCTTCTCTCCCCCAGACGCAAATTTTAAAAAAAGAGGAGCGAACCCCTCCCTTAAGTCCTTTAACCAAGTACATTTCCTCTAAGCCAGGACGGTATCCAGGATCAAAATTTTCCGAGGGAGAGGGGAGCACACCACCAACGGCCTTAATAATAATCATTAGCCGCCCAGGACACACCGAGGGATTACGGCATCCGCGTCATCTTCGTTCTTCTCTCTATCGTCCACTGTCGTCCCTCAACCTTCGCAGTCCTTCTTTTAATATCTTCCGCATTAATCGCGAACTATACCCCGACACGACACGACACGATCGCTACGACTCTAAACTCATGCTTTGAGAGTTCCCTGTCTCGTCTCCACCACCCAGCCCAACGTATGTAAACATCTTTTCTCCTTGGACATCAGCTCGCCTTCACTCGCATGACCACTATAATCATTGCCCGTGAGGCTTCCCTGTTGTTTCTGTATAGCACGTCATTTGGTGGCCTCTGCTCCCTTCCCGCTCCACCGCTCCTCAATCCCAGCAAAAAATTAACATTCATTCCACCAACAGGCAGAGCGATGATTATCCTCAGGGTGGAACACTCAGTTTCTCCAAGATCCGACAAACTCTTCTTGAACTATACCAGAGTCCGTGCCGGCGATGCCTATAGCCAGTGAGAGCACCACCACCACGACAACAACAATGACAACTTTCTCTGCTCCGGTCACCGCACCTCGGACTCCTCATAATCAGGCTGCCCTGGCCGCTTCATTTACAAATTTCCTCACCGTCTCTGTACATCAGATTTTATGGCTCCGGTCAGTCTATCCGCGAGCGACATTCTTACCCGTTCGGGCATACAACTATCCCGTACGACAGTCCCGCCATCCCAAGGTGTGTGACTATATCAACGACGCCTCAATTGCAGTCGGAACAGAAATCCTAAAAGGCACAATTACTGCTGTCAGCATCATCTTGTCATCGGCTCGCACAAATCAGCCCCTCGAACGATATGCCTTTGATCTTTCAGGCTTTCCCCGTGTGCCGCCCGGGGAGGTGCACACCACTTTCGAAGAGAGAATGGACGACTCGTCCAAAGGCGCCCCGCCCAACTCTCAAGTCCTCGACCTCGAAGCGCAATTCCGTGCTTGTCTCGCGAGACTTGCATCCGCTTGCGCCCGATTGACCCCGCTACCGCGTGACGATGAATTCAGTTTTACCGTCTGTATTGAAGTCCGGGAAGACGCCTTGCCTCCTGCGGGGACTACGACAGAAGAACAGACCTGGATTGTGGCGGAACCAGGCAAGGTTCATCTCAGATCATGTTCGGCTCCATATTCCGTTTCGAAGCTCAAAAACGGTGGGCCGCAACAACCACCCCCAAAGGTGTCCAACGGGCGTGCCAAAACGGTGCCGGTACGTCGTGTAGAGGCCGGTGAACTTCGCCTGGAATTATGGGTGGAAGAGGCACGGCAGAAGTTCAATGAACCGGTGGATTCAGAGCATCCACCATAAATAACTGACTCGGCCCATTTTTCATTACTATGGAGCATTTGGAGGTGCTTCGTTTCTTTGCTTCTTGTTTTAGCGTGACCAATGATCGAACATATATGATGGATGAAGTGAAATTCTGGTATCGTCGTCCAATGAGTGGTGCAAATATATAAAATGGGGAGCGGACGAATTTTGGGACTCGCATGGCATTTACATAGATCAGGTTCATCATCTCTTTCATTCCGCCGTTTCATATCCTCTCATGTCAACGTTCCTTCTCTCTTCTCTTCTCATTCTCCTCTTCTTTCTTTCACTTTTTATCCTTCATACCACTTCCTGTATTTCTGTCGTCTCGTCTCGTCGGAGTTTCACTACACGGTTCCTACTAGCAAATTCACATCTCTATCATTAGCTATATACACGGATTTCCATGTATTCACCTCGTTAGCATTACCCAATTGGAAGTTGAGGGGATTCAGCCAAGAGAGTTTGCAACGACATCGGCCCCTCCAAGCAGAATATGACGTAACGCCACTAAAACTCACGGGTCCACCACAATAACATTGTTCACAAGACAACGAAGCTGCACCTCACAAGTATCCAGCTTACACATTTTCTATAGATGCAGCGCATCGACTAATGTCTTCCGGACGCAGGTAGGGGAGCGGCATGCCTGCGAGCATGCCTGCCTTAAGTCCCAGTAGCACGGCTTTTTCAGCTTCTTGGCCCTTTTTCAGATACCTACATATTTCGGCCAGGCAGTCTTGAACTTCGCCAGTTACTCGGCGCGCCTGCAAACTGGCCCGGCGCTAGACCTGCAGTCTCTGTCAGCGGTCCCTCTTATCCTGCTGACGATGCCGCTGCGACTTCTGTACTCTGTAGGATGCAGCGAAGAGGGAACGGGATGCGAATTTAGATATATCAGTACATATCTAACACCATAAGTCTTATCGTCCAACGTGTCCGAGTTCCTAATCAGTGGGCACGTCTGAAGTACAGTTCCAGCCGCCTGTGCAAGTCTCGTTTGTCTTCGGAGATGACGAAGCTATTTAGATTTTAGCGGGTTAGGCACAGAGAGTAGCATAATACTTTTCTTGGCTCGTGCAAGTGGATGGTAGAAAACAGGTATTAATATCATATTTGAAGAGTAGGTAGCATAATGCATTCTAAGTCCTGGACCGTACATACTTTTACCAACATGCACGGTTATTTCGAGGGAAGTATGCTAAGTCTGTCCCAACAGAAAAGATAAAATTCGTGAAATAATTGACTGCAATGCAGTTGTCGGTGTACCCTTTCCAAGTTGTGTGAAGGATGACCGCGCAAAAGTAGAAAGAAAAAGAAACCCAAACAGGAATTGCTGGAGGCGTGGAAAGAAACGGATAACGCTGTCCTGGGTATACGGCGGAACGTAATGAGTAAACTCCAAGAACCAAGAATAATGAATCGAATATTGAATTGATAAGGCGCCATACGTGCCCGGTATCTTTCCCATGACCGGACACAACCGAACCAGCCTGGCAGGTCTTAACTGCATTCAAAAGGGGCCGTAAAAATCAGGGCGAAAATCTGCAGTTGGATCCTGAGGTAGTCGTTGCTGAGGCTGGAATGCGGGGGGGTTCTGGACGTTCTGTATATAGTTATCGGCGGCGGCAATCCTGCGGTACGGTTGGGCCCCGATCGGTTGGGCTGGTCGTCTGTCGGGTACTCCAGGTACGGCCATTGCACGGGGAGCATTGATATCAGGACGGTGCGGATGCGGTATGAACCCTCCATAATTCATAGGGTATGGGACATAGGGAGCTGGCCGAGGGTAAACTTGGAAATGTGCTTGGGGGGGAAGGGCATGGTTAGCATGCTGGTGCTGCTGAGGTTGTTGAGCGGCCATTTCCGCCCTCATCGCTCTCAGTACATCTCGCATGTGAGCTGCTGGGTGCAGCTGAGGGTCCCTCGAGACGTTTGGTTTTTCGTGGCCCACTCGAATCTGCTCCTCGGTTATATCGGGGTTCTCTGCTAGAATCTTATCAATCGCCTCCCGCTCAGCTTTCTGAATCTCTCTGTGTTCACGGTCTTGTGCACGCGTGTCGTCTTGGAGACAAGTTCCGCGTCCGAAATGATCGTATCCTTCCTTGGTAATATCCTTCTGACATAGATAGCACATCAGAGTATGACAATTCGTGCAATGCATTTTGTTGCATCCATACTCCTTGATGATTTGGATCTGGCATTTGGGGCACTTCCGTATCAGAGCATTACTCATGGCTTCTTCGACCTGGTGCCTCTCGGAGAGTCCCTTGTCTTTTCGGAACTCATCGCAGGTCAGAGGTATGTGACTCTTCGCCTTGCATAGACGACAGCTAACCACTTTGCAGGAAGAGTTTTCGCAGCGGAATTCCCGGTCTTCTTCCACGGAGGGCAAGACGGCCTTGTAAGAGCAAAAGGGGCAGTCCTCAAGACCGTCCAGACCGGCGAGTCGAATCTCGTCTTCTTGTTGAAGGGAATCCAGTTTTTCCATGATCGATGAGCCCAAAACCTCCCTGAGCTGTGAACGCTCAAATCGGGCTTGACAGCCGCCGACGTCGAAACATTGAATCGTGTATTTCATCATACCAATTTGGTTCTCGGCCGATCTGCGGAGGCACGTAAAGCAAAAGAAATGAAGGCCATCCCCATCACAGGGAAGGCAACGATTTGCCGGGGCGTCGCTGTAGCAGCACTGACACTCGATAGTATTGCCTGTTCGAATGTGTTCCTCCTCGTTGGCCTTTTCCGCCTCCTCTTCCTCCTTTTTCTTGCGCAAAGTGGCTATCAAGACTAGTAAGTATACAATACGATTTCAGTCGACAGTCACTTACTCTGCAGTTTTCCTACCTGCTTCTTCGCTGCATTGAGCTCTTGTGCCAGAGTATCACGAAGAGGGTTGTATTTCTTGGGAGAATTCGTACTCCTTTGGCTCTTCAACTTCACATACTGAACCTTGTCGTCAGAGTAAAGCGCTATAAATGCATGGTACAGACGTTCCTTGGCGCTGAGGACTTTCCTGATGTGGCTCATTGGGATCCACGGAAACTCGATTGCCAGGAGGGCAGCCCTGTAGACTAGTTAGCTCACGACAATGGTCTTGCTTGAAAAAAGGCTTACGCTGCCTCGCAATATCCATGACTGTTGTTTGCATTTAGCGAACCGCTCTTCCATATATCCTCGTCCTCAGATTCTTCCCTTTTCCGTTTGCTATTCTCGTTGTCTTGTTTAGGGTATGATTTCTGTCCGAGAATCTCTTCATAGATAGCATCTCTGGCTATCGCCAAATTGAACCCCCGGGTCTGACCTGCATCGGGTCCCAAAGCCACCTTGTGTTTACCCATCAGACCTAGAACGTAGGCATGGCTGATGTCAGGAAACATCTCCAGGACTTGGGCGAACAGTGCAACGGTGCCGTCAGTTGCCGGTGCCATCGAAGTCGCAGCCTGTGGATACCCTGGATATTCAAGGCCCCGGGATGCAAGTGGGTTAGTAGAAAGGATTCCGTCGATAGCGTCTTCTGGACCATGGACTCTTTGCCTTTTGGGAGGTCGACCTGGGAGGCCTTCCTCAGTGATCCCTGTGTCAAGGTAGGCAGCAAACCAATCGTCCGCTGCTAGCTGTTCCTGGAAATCGTCGTCCTCAGAGAAGGCGGATTGATCGTCGTCGGGCTCGCCGTCACTAGAAATGTAGATGGCCTGATCCATTTTGAGTTAAGCCTTCGGAGGGCGCAATAGCAGTTTCCGGAGAGTAGAGGTAGCAAAAGAGACAAGATGCCGATGCTGTTAGTCACTATGAGGAGAGACAAAGGCTTGCACTATGTGTTTTATAAAGGCAGAGAAGATACAGAAGCCTGTGGTTGAAAGAATGGTCGAGGCGACAAAGGAGACGGTTCTAAGTTTGGCCGTCAAGTTTGGCGGACGATTGTTCCTGAGGCAGGACCCGGATAATCTACGACATTTGTTGCCTCCTGTTTTTTCGGGCTTTGAATCCAGGAGATGAAGCAAAGCGCTGTGCAGCGTGTTGGTTCAGGGTCAGGGATGAGAGCCGGAGAGATCAAGACGCAGATCAATCATCAGCCGAAGCGATGGTGTGGAGATCTGGATGGGCTGGTGCCAGGTGGGCCCAGCCTTCTCCAGAAAGAGGTTGACTGCAAGATTTTTGAATCGAAAAGAAGGAGAAACATTTGAGAGAAAGATGGAGGTGAAAGGGCCTCGCTGGTGAGGAAATAATTGAAAAAGAGAGATCACATCACTGCAGTACTGCAGTCAGAACACGTGAGGGGCACACAACAAAGGCCCTCGACTCCTATCTAGGTAGCATTCACCGAAACCTCAGTTTTCGAATCAATGCGACCAAAACCTTTGATGTGTTTGCACACAAGAAATTGGGAAATTATTGAGATCTTACAACCAACGCAGTTCAAACATGAATACTAGTAAGCACTGGCATCGAGGATTTGAACCAGGGTCCGCACTTCACAGTAATCTGAACGTACCTCAGTTTCGCTATCATATTTTTTATTCTGATTGGTTACTGTCAAGTCGCTGTTTCAAAACTTATCGATGGCTTCTTTGCGGGCGCCAAGAAGTCGCCCCCTTTCAAGATGCTGTGAATGAGCCTCAGATCTGGGGATCCCGGGAATGGTCAGCGTATTCTACTTGGCAGGCGATGCCGAATACCGCTGCTTGAAAGATAACTGGAGCGCTTGCCGTCGCTTGCCATCGGCACTTCCTTCTTTTCCAAGGTTGCGTCTATTACAAACAGAAACTACTTCCCAGCTATGGGCATTCCTTCAATCGTCACCTGTCTTTCTCTAGTCCGCATGTTATCAGTAATGGCTCGGGACCCGCTACGGAGTATATAGTAGTAGCACAGCCTTCCGATTGCTTATCGACAAACCTTCAATCTCTTATTTATCTTGGCCGCTTTGCTCCGCACGAAAACGCCTGGCAAGACAGTCCACCTTGAAACATGATCGCTGCCTATGCTGACACCGATTTACCCCACGGGGACTCGCCCGAGCTGACGCTGGTCCAAGCGACTCCAACGGAACGTGTCGAATCTATCAAGCTGAACAGCACGGAGTGGAAGGGACCGTTGGATCTCGATTCGTATCTCGCGCGAGAGGACACGCTGCTCCAACAGCGACTAACCAAGGAAGCCTTGATATGTTGGATTCTGGTCGACCGTCGAGCTCCTGAAAATGCGAGAACAATCCTCAGTTCCTGCGAGACGTACAAGAAGACGGCAGTTGTGGCTCAAGACGGAAATGTAGAAGAGGCCTCGGTTCAAGGTGTCGGGAGTGTCTATTGTCGGCCAGAGTTTCGTGGTAAAGGATACGCAAAGCGAATGTTGGAGGAACTGAGCAAGAAGATGGATGCGTGGCAGCTGGAGGGCGAACAAAGTGAGCGGCCGCTGTTCAGTATTCTGTTTTCCGATATTGGGAAGAGGTTCTATGCGCAATTCGGCTGGAAACCACATCCATCCTCACACTTTGCGCTTCCCCCTCTTTCCAAAGAAGAATACTCTACTTTGAGCACAACGGCTGCGGTAAAAGTCTTGCGCGCCGATGATGTTCAACGCTGCATGTGCAGCATTGGCATTCTCGAAAAAGAGCGCGAGCTGTTGCGTGGCGTCTCGCTGCAGTCTTCCGGTCCCAAAGTAGCAATTGTTCCAGATTTCGATCATTACCAGTGGCACTGGGCGAGGGAGGAGTTTTACTGTCAGAGGCTCTACCCCGATAGGGGAATCCCTGCGGCAAAGGGTGCCGGCAATGACGCTGTGAAAGTGTATTGTGCCTGGAATAGGACTTTTGGCAATACTCCAGAAGAGAATACATTGTACATTCTCAGATGGGTATATGACGAGCCCGCCTCCCAAGAGGAGACCGAGACAACGATCAAGGCAATGGCCGCAATTCTCAGGCGTGCGCAATTGGAGGCCCACGAGTGGAATATGGCCCACGTTACATTTTGGAATCCGACGCCACTCCTGCACAGAGCTGTAGCACTGTTGGACCCGGCTGTCGAAATAGTACACCGCGAAAAAGACAGTATTGCGGCTCTTCGGTGGAGCGGCAACCCTGAAGAGAACGTGGAATGGCTCCTGAACGAGAAGTACGCATGGTGTTAATCCAGCTAGACATAGAAGGCCTTGCATGGATGGTGGTCATCGTTTCTGACGCTTTTGGTTTTTGAATAACTCATGCCAGTTCCTCGTCTTTTTAGCCGCCGTTGCTGCGGTGGTATCCGAGGGCAGGTTTTTCTTGGCTTTTTGTCTATCAGCTTCAGTGGCGAAGCATATTGTTTTCGGCTCGGGTTGCATATAGCATTTGTTCTAGTTATCGTTAGCAGAATACAACGACAGTCAGAGATCCACTTACAGGTAAAATAGCTATTGAGACATCTTCCCTCCAATGTTCAGGAAGTTGGTCCTTCCAGGCATTCAGAAACTCGCTTTCGCCAACAGCAGAGGCACTGCCAGCTGCCTTGGCCTCGAGATACGTCTCTCCCACCCATCGAACACACGTTTCCTTTTCAATACTGGCCCCTATTTCAATCAGCACGCTCGTTCCTGAGAGGTTTAAAAGGTAGATACTCACACTTCATCTCGGTCAAGTCATCTGCCAGCTCACGGATTCTCCTTACAACAGCCTCAAACAGCGGACGGGGGAATGGCGCAACCCCATCATCATCATCAAGCACCGACTTCCAAAGGTCCGCAACAAGAAACTGCTTTCCCAAATCAATGCCCTGCAGCACCGCCCCTTCAACAACCCTCTTCCAAACGCGCAGCCTCATTTCAGCCGAAGGCCGCCAGTACGTTGTCGCTGTTGCAGTGGGCGAGGGGAGGACGAACGCGCATATTTCCACCCACTCACGCTCACACTGTGTTCTTGACACAGGGACGTCGGCGAAGACCCGTTCCATAGCTTCTTTTCCGGTGATACCCTCATCCTGAGCTTCGGCGCCGTTCATATCCTCCCAAGCCGCGCCATCAAAGACCCGCACCATCTTGTTCAGGAACGGCACAGCAGAGAACCCCTCCGCCGGCTTGTGCAACTCCAGCGTCGACCCGCATTTCGCGATGGAGGTCACTGTGCCTTCGACGTTGAGATTGAGCCCTTGGTCGTCCGCGTCCGCGTCCGCGTCTGTGTCCATATCCACGTCTTCCCCATTGCCATGATCGTCACCGTCTGCGCCAGCTCCCGCGACAATCTTCAAATCGCCCCGTCGCACACCATTCCCACTACTCGGTGTGAGGATATGCAGCGAGTTCGATGATTGGACCTGGCGAATCGAGTATGTTTGTGTGTCCGTACAGAGGTTCACGTATTCTGATCCGGCATCATTTGTTGTGTTCGACGGGGCTGGCGATTTAAGTTCGAGTCTGTTTCAACCAAAGTAAAGAGAGTCAGTTGGCAGGTAGTCATTGACCAGGAAATAAAGAGAGTTGAGCACGCACGTCGGCGGATTCTCAGAAGAAAGCAGCTCCGCGAGTTCGGGCGGCAGCTCGAGGAGCCGGAAGCCCTGTTGTCGGGACCGATTGGTGAAGAGGATGCTGGGTGTGGATTGTGTAGACATTTTCGCGCCCTTCTATCCCCTCACTCAGACAGGTGATAGTTGAGTAATCCAGATTGATGTTGGGTTGATGAATTGGTGGCTTGAGATAATTGAATGCGCCGGAAATCTTGACGCGTGGGATTGAAGGACGGCGACGGCGGGGCGGCGCACGGACCACTGCTTAATGATGAAGGCTATGGCAAGGACTAGGAATGTGGAAAGTCAAAAGGTTTGTCTTAAACGCTTTAGAGCCAAGAAGTACAATGTGCGTTTACTAATTCTTAAATGCAGTGTATGGAATTGATCGAAAAGATATACCTCTACGCCAACTACATGTACAGAAAAGCCACAGATCGAGTAGATGATACATGAATGCTTTCGTAAGAACAATAAGAATAAGAGCCCGTGGCCAGCACAGAGCCCAATAGTATGAACATGAGCATGAGCTCGTCTATTATTTTTCCGTCTTCGTATCGACATCAGCATCGCCCTTAACTTTGTCATCCTTAGGTTGGGGTTTCTTGTCGTGTTTGTCGTCAAGCATGTACTTCCCTTTCCCTGTCTTCGAGTCCGCTTTCTCTGGCGTTGAGTCCGATTTCTCCGGCGTTGCGTCTTTGGCCTTCTCTTCTTCCTCCACAGAGTCACGGACGAATGCGTTGTCGATTTCCGACTCGACCTTGGGATCCTTGAAGTATGTTTCCGTCCGCTGTGCGCGCTCAGCTTCCGCCTTTTCTTCCGCCTCGCGGGCTCTGCGTTCTTTCTCCATCTCTTCCATGTGCTTGAGGTCGTCCACGCTGGGCTCGTACAGATGCCAGATCGTGTAATGAGGAAGACCCACCACGGAGAATCCCATACGCCTTGCCATCTACATAATTAGCAATTGCATGCGAATTTAGTAAATGACATACCTTGCCAAATCCTTCTGTTTCGGCATGTTTTTCGAAACTAAAGGCCGGGAAATGGACTCCGGCGCGGAACACCCTTGCTTTCGCAAGAATACTAACACCGCCTACACCGTCTAGTTCCATCTCCATATCGGGATCACCGTACGGGTCTCGGAGATAGGCGAGGTGAGGGCGCCATGTGGCATACTCGGCGTAGCCCTCCACAATGACGGCGTCCTCGTCTAGTGTATCCGCAAGTGCTAAAGCTGTCTCCGACTCCTGCCACGAATTCAGATCATATGGTTGTTCTCCGCCGAGCCAATCGGGTAATGGCCGCCATACATCTGCAACTGTTAAATTGCGTCCGTAATATATTGATGATACTTACTTGGCACAATGACGTCTTTGTCGTGACGCATGAGATCTTCAAGAATTGTAGATGGTGCCGTCAACACATCTGCGTCTCGCCAGTAGACCCAGCCATGCGTTGGCCGGAGCGTGGCGCTGAGCAACCAATTCCGTGCCTGTGCCATCAACTTCCTGCGCCCAGCCTGTGCCGCAAAGCCATGTCTGCTCTCCACATCTTGTTTTACTTGTTGTCCGAAATCCTTCTTGATGACCGAGATTTCTCCAAAAGGCATATCGCGGTCCGGGTCGCGCTGCAGCTCCTCCAACATATTCTCCAACATTTCGTTCGTTTGATCTTTCGAGTCCGAGACAAGAAAGGCGAGGTCTATCAGATGATGCGGGTACGTGAGATTTCGAAGGTGCGAGAAGAACATCGGCAGATGGGAGGCCGCGTCTCGAAGAGGCGTGCACATAAGCACCCGGTCGCCATCTTCCCAGCCGCTTGCGGAGCCCTTGACTTTCGCGAGATCATAGTATCGGACGGTTTGTATTTGTAGGTGGTCTGAGGAGGAGAGAAGGCCGAGCGATAGCGCAGGGAGGATCGAGGCTCGCCAGGAGGGAAAGATGAGTATAAGCAGGAAGAATGAGACGCCGCCGATCAAGCAGATGCGCTGAATGAGTTGTCTTCGCCGTCGCAATGCAGGTTGTGAGCGCGGTTGAAATCTTTACAATCAGTCAAGGACTTGAGTTACACTTGTGGACCTTACTTGTGAGGGGAGATGGAAAAGGTGCCCTGGCCTGAACGAGGGTAGGCTGTATACCCATTCGCGAGGGCAGCGTGCCTATTCATCGCTCAGTCCATTCAACTTGTCGTCCAACCCCGAGATATCCAGTAGTCAAATCGCAAAGTGAAGCGTGAGAGTCGCGGGTTTGAGCCGTTAGTAAGATAACGAGAGAGGCCGAAACGCGACGGATTAACAATGAATGACTGTCTCAAGGCAATCTCGAGGTGGCAGAAGGGAAGAACGAGCGACAGACAGAAAACCGAGTCTTTTCACTTAACAATGCTCAATCCAAGATGATGACGACTCAAAATGATCCAGGCCGGGCCGGAGGACGGGAGGCAACATGATCCGCGCCCCCGATGCCACCGCATCGCATCCGTTTGCAGCCATGTAACCATCCATCCATCCAACTTTTGATGCTAATCCATTTTTGTTATGTCCGGCTAGCTATTTACATGCAGAGCTATATTAAAGAGCGCTAAACAAAAGAGATCGCCAGGAATGCGTGGTAAAGCCAAAGCTGCCAAACTCCAAGAATGCAAAGGAAAAGTCTAAACAAGGCGAAACGAACGTGCAACGGGAACCCGTCAACAACTCAACCGTGATACCCTTGACGAGGGCGACCCCATTCCCTTGACTCCGACCTCGACCTGCTGCAGCATCTTCTTCAGCAGGGCGTCCATCTGCTTGGGGTCCCGCATCGCGGGAATGACGGATCCGGCCTCGTACTCGCTGTCCAAGATATAATATCGCTCCCTGCCCCAGTTCTCCACCGTGTCGGGCCGGAATGCGACTTTCGCTATCACTTTCGCCGGAACGCTAGCCTTGTTCATCGCGGTCTTGGAAAATACTCGCAGGAACGGGCGAAGTCCCGATCGTGTCTGGTGGGCCATCTTTACGGATAATGGGGCGGCGTTCGCTGCGTGGCTTTCACCGGTCATTACTCCTGGGTCGAGGGTGTATACATTGAGGGAAAGTTTTCCGGTCTACATAGGTTAGCTTGCGACAGCCTCTCATGGCTCGAGGAAAAACTCACCAACACCAAGCTTCGTCGCAGCGCATACATGGCGGCACTCATTATAAGCTTACTGCTCCCAAACCGCTTGGTCGCTTCTTTGGCGCTCAGCGGCGCCCCAGGGTGTACGCTCAGTTCGGGATCCGGGCTCTCGAAATAATCGAGTGTGCCTTTGGAGATGGAAGAGCATCCGACATTGATCACCCGCGCGCCGCCATTCGGAGTACCGTCACCGGCCCTGAACGCCTCGAGCAAGCTGACTGTCAACAAGAACGGCGCAATGGCGTTTGTCTGGTAGACAGGATCATGGCCATCTCGTGTGACCTGTTCGGTGGTGTATGACGACATGGCGGCGCAGTTGATCAGCAGTGTCACTGGCGGGATCTCTTTGTTTTTCACCCTCTCGACCGTAATCTCTGTGAAGCTGACAACCGAGTTGAAGCTCGCCAGATCTACCTTGACGAACTCGAGGGACCGGGGCCCAATCAGCCGGATTCGCTCCCTGACATCCTTGACGCTCTCGGATCGGATATCGCGCGCAAGAAGCAGCAAGTGGACGTATGGCTGGGTTTTGGCGATCGAGACAGCTATCTCCGACCCAAGGGAACCGTTCCCCCCTGTTATAATGGCGGTGCCGACCAGCGGAGTGCCCATTGTGAAAAGAATGTGTTTTGAGGCTCAAAGCCAGGAAGGAGGCCAAAAAAGGAGAAGTTTTGCGTTTGCGGGGCTAGACTGCATCGAGAATTTTCAGATCAGCGAACCAAGATCTATATAGAAGGGGAAAGATCACTAACACGAGTGGACTGCTGGTAAACTGGAATCCATTGAACTCGACAGGGTCACAGGGCGCTACCCCGTAGAAATACGAGACGGCCGTAGAGGATTCGAAGGAAACGTTGGAAACGCCCAGCTTTGTTCCAAGATGAGCCAGGCTAATCTAGATCTTGAAAGTGAGACTCGGTCAATCGCGCTGAAGGAAGTGGGGTCGATCAGTCGAACGGAGTCATGAACAGCGCAGTCGCAACTCAGGAATAATCTATATACAACTCGACGTAAAGTGGCAGTGGAGATGCTAGCAGGTAAACCCGGTATATAGTCCAGTAATCCCTGCTCTGAACAGCGAAGAGTCAGTAAGCGGCGTCCCTACGATCATGATTTCTTTTCTCCAGCAACTCCTATAATTAACCCCAAACTAAAGCAAGACATGCGGCGGACGTGTCATCGTCGCACTGCTGGATTATTCCCTCTGCAGGCTGAGCAGCTTCGCTTAACGCTACGCTATATATTAATTTATTGTCTTGTCCTTTAACCCTTTCTAGCCCATTTTCAAGACCCGGCATCTTGGCCGAGGAATCAGAACCCTGGCTGCCTTGAATCTTGATACCGGGAGATGTCATGAAGAACCGAAGCCCTACCGTCGATCAAAGACGCCGAAATCAATATAAAGTTGTCCATGGCACAAAGCAACAAACCCATCCATCCATTGATCTATGAACCTTGACCGGCCTACTCTCGAGCTCGGCATGAACGTCGCCTATTCTTGCCGCCCGGCATCCCACTCCGAAGTACTACAAACCTTGACGGGTACCTTGTGCTTGATCGCGCCATAAGACCTAACCCTTACGGAGTACATTGGAGGTTAGGGAGTACGCCGCACCCGTGGCAGGTTCAAACTCAGCTCAGACTGCTCAGCCTCCGGCCAAGCGCCCAAGTTTTCTCGGTGGCCACCCATCCGCCCTCGGGGTCTTGCTGCATTACTGTAGTATTTCCTCCTCCACCGGCCGGCTGGCTGGCAGAGTCTGAGCGCCGGCCTCGAATCCACTATCCTGCATTTTTGACCGTTCTGCGAACGCCGAACACTACATACTTAGTACCTACTAAGCGGCAACCCCGGGCGAGCGGGTGGGCGGAAAAAGAAATAACTGACAGATCCTTTTCATGGCGAACGCGTGGACTAGACCATTTATCCTCGGCACGCCATTCATATACGGAGTAATCTGTGGTCGTGATATTCCGACTGTGCAGCTGTACAGCCAAACGCCATATTGGAAATTGAGTTCAGTGGCTGAGATCTGTACTATACCGAGCTACCCTGAGTCCCTGGCCTCCGGCCTCGAGGCTCGGGGAATATCATCTTACGTATTTGTAAGACTTGTATGACAGCATGCTATATCCTAAGCGTGGATAGACCCTGCTTCAGCTGCAATATTCTCCGACCACTAAGTCACATCGTACTCAGCCCGTCAGCCTTGAGACACATTATTTCATTCTCGACCGATCGGACGGCTAACTCCGCCGCCCCGCGCTGTAGACTGGGGCGACTGGGTTAATCCATGTAGGAGTAGTGCCATCGCTTGGAAGTAGGAGTAGTTTCCTTGGTCCAAAGTAGCGGTAGCCTCTAGGATGGCCTGGCGACTGGCCTGGCCATCGAGGCTCAAGCGCTGGCCCTCGTGTTTCCGATTCTTGGGGAGATGCGTTGGCCACTCGTTGTCGCACATTCGCCATAGTCTCGGTCAAGTCGCCCATCCCAAGACTGAAGTATCGTGATCCATCGGGCTGTCGGGCTGCTGCTAAGGCCATGGCATTGCACGAGCTGAAGGTTTCTCCTTCCAGACATTTCCACACGTGTGCAACTACTCCAGGCACTCTGCGGTGTCCACTCTGACCTCGAACAGCGCGGACTGACTAACTGTGCATAACAGTGTGTTTGCTGCCTGCTTTTCGTTTGGCACATTCCATTTGTAATGGATTGGGCTGCTGGGCGATCGGGACATGTCCGATGTGGCGTGCTTATGCTTATACATACAGTGAGAGCCTTACAGCCTGCTTGTCGGAGGCCCGAAGACATCCTTGGAGTTCATGGCGATTGGTATACAGAGCGTACAGCACATGGTACTCGGTCTATATTCCTTCAAGCGGCCAGAGCCCATTTGAGGCAAGAGGCGTGACTTCCTGCTTTTACTGCACGGAGCGCACCCGATTGAAGCAGACGAAGTATATACTTGACGATTGGACGAGGTGACAGCGCCTGGTCACGAAGAGACTAACTTACCTCGCAATACTTATGCTCAGATCTGTCCGCTTACATCGGGTCTGATACGACGGACGCTCTCCAGTTAAGAATCTGCCTATCGGATGAAATGAGGAAAGTTGAGTTGCGAATACAGCAATGTTTAAATACATCAAAGAACATCAATCAGTCTATATACCAGGCCTGCCTTCGACTCGTCTCACTCCTCGTCCGGCCAGTACTCGTCCGGCATGGTCTTGCCCGTGAATGGGTCAAAGAACTCATAGTTCCCTCCGCTCTTTCCGGGGATAGGCTCGACCTCCACCCAGATCTTACTGTTCGTGTCCACCCCTGTCTTGACCACCTTGCCAACACCAACATAGACGGCTCGTCTAGGCGCACCAGGTGGAAAGTATCGACCTGGGTACTCCTGTCCTATGTCAGGCCTACGGTTGATGGCAGGGAGAGCTCGCCAGCGAGGAGGCAGGGTCTTGCGCTGAGCTGTCGTGCAGGCCACTCCAGGGATCGGATTGCTTGGTAGCTCGTCCATCCACTCACAAGTATGAGGATGGAAGAAGTCATATTCACCGCCGGACTTGCCTGAGATGGGCTCGACATAGATATAGAACAGGTTCGAGTTAGCGACCGTCGTCATCCCAATGGTAACAACCTTGCCAACCCCGACAAACCATTGCCCGTCTGGTGCAAAGTACACACCCAGACGCTCTGTGCCTAACTTCGCCTTGGCTTTGCGCATGTTTATCTCCTGGTTCGCGTACCCGCCGTACCAACCTCGAAGCTTAAAATAGTTCGGCCGCCGCGGTCGGTCCTTATTCTCTCGCTGTTGCGTCTCCTTGCTACCGGAGTAGGGAGACCGCGGCAGGTCCTCGTCGGGGATCAGGGTACCAGAAGTTTCCGACCAGAACCGGTACCCACCGCGCATTGGCTCAACCTGATACCATCCGAACACACCCGCCTTTGTCCTGGTGGCGCAGACAACCTTCCCAAGGCCGTAATAACTCGTGCCGCTGGCGGACATGTACTGGCCCGGGGCTATGCTGCCGGGCTCTAGGTCTTGGCTGTCGCTGAAGAACTTGTCGCGTTCGCAACACTCCTCGCGTTCCTCCCAGTCTGGATAGAGATTCTCGTCCATGTCCTCGTCGGTGAAGGGGTCGAAGAAGTCGAATTCAGCGCCTGGATGATGTTGTTCGGGCTCGACCTCGACGTAGCGGCTGCCGTCGTGGTTAACGCCGACCTCGATAACAGTCCCGAATCCAAAATAGCGCTGGCCATTGGGGGCGCGATACCATCCCGCGTAGGGATCTCCGGGAAAGGGCTGAGGGGCGTTGGGGTGAGCCTTAAGCTGTCATGCGTTTACTGGTCGACATGTCGAGGAAAGAAAGAGGAGGAGGAGTACCCGTAGTAGTAGTTGTAGAAGAAGAACAACGATTGTGATCCATCTGAGAGAAATCGAGCCGGTACATATACCTTCATGGCGCATATTGGCTGAACTGCTTCTGGCCTCGTCGTGGACCTTACACGACTTGATAACTTCTTTTCTATTTCTTCTATTAATACCAGCCACACACAGGTCTTCACTCACCACCACTCGGTGTGTCTCTGTACTTTTCCATGGTTCTTTGACATGACTTAATACATTCTTTCTCAATCTTATCATTATGCCAGCCACACATACGTTTTTCCTCACCACCATCAGCCAGTGTGTATCTGTACTTTTCCATCCGTTTCTTTGACATGACTTAATACATTATTTCTCTCCTTTCATCAAACCGGCCACACAGGCTGCTCTCACCACCACCAGTGCCCGGTATTCCCACCTACCCCTTGGCATCCAGCAGACACTCGTGGAGAGCTTCAATGAACGAAACAAAGCAAAACGCCCCGCAATCTAGTGGACTTCTAGTTAGGACATTTGGAACGTCTCAGGAGCGAGGTCCGCAGGCACAAGCTGGGACTCTGTGCTTGATCTCAGGCAATGTTACTTGGTACCCTGTTAGGGCATAGCGTTTGCAGAACCTGTCAGGTATCGAATAGCTTAATACAGAGCAGCTATAATAAATGCTCTTTGATTGAAAATGTCTGTCAGTCTCAGTCTTGACATGTTCTCTGGAGCCACAGCTTTTGAAGTAGATGCCTGTGACTAAACTAAAGTTACTAAACATGAATGAATACCCTCTCCGGTTCAGACCCAAAAGAACCTTGGGAAGACCGAAGAAACCTGAATACGGGGCCATGGAAAGAATCAATTTGCCCGGCCAAGCTCGCCACTGTCGTGTCTGTCGTAATCCCGGCGGCTCTTTGTCTGGCCTTACTGTAGGTATGTCGGACAAAGAGGGCGCATCCGGTTCAAATGGCTTATAGTCCATACCAGAAGTTGAGGCTCCCTGCTTTGCCAGCTGAATTTGGTATTGAGTGCCTCTCAATTGATGCTGACAATAAATGTCCTAAGTGGCTATTTTCAATTACCTAGGTGAAAGGCTACTAAATCAGCACCAGACACTAAAGACGGTTCGTTCATAGTCCTCAGATTCTCTGCATATGCGCCAGGGTATTACCCGTTTATATGGTAGACTGAATAGCCGCCCCAAGACTCAGGAGTCCGATTAGCCAATGTGTAACCATGTCTCTCCTGACTCAATCCAAACTTTGCTGTACTCTAACCTGTGACAAGACCCGGGTGAACATAGGTAAGACGGAGTGGGAACATCAGAAACCAATTGACTTTGGGCCCGTCTCAAGCTCATATTCGTAGATTATGTCATGCGGCAATATCAATCAGGATCTTGACATGCTTATCCTTCTCGTCGACAAGCGCCTTGAACCCCTTTTCCTCGACCTCCTCCATCGCAATCATGCTGGTGATCATGGGGCGCGGGTTGAGTTTGCCTAGAGAGTACAAGAATACAGTCAGCAGCGTCGCTTTCTCAACAGGTCTGAGCAGTCGCTGGACGAGACGAGCTAGATGAAACAACATACCCTCCGCAATCGCGGCGATGACGGCCTCAAAGTCCCCATCCTCGCAGATCGCCGCCCCAATAACATGCTTCTCGTACGAAACAACATCGAACGCATCGATGACCGGCTTCTTCTCCCAAAGCGACACGATCGTCGTTGTCCCCCGCACCCGGATCCCGTTCATGGCTGTGTCGAATCCCGCCTGCACGCCTGAGCACTCGAAGCTGATATCCGCGCCGGCGTCGTTTGTCAGGGCGCGGACCTCCTTGACCACGTCGTCTGTGAGAGGGTTGAAGACATGTGTGGCGCCGAGGGTAAGGGCGTATTCGCGACGATGGCTGGAGACCTCGGCGACGATGACGGTTTGCAGGCCCCGGGCTTTGAGGACCTGCACGACTGCGAGGCCGATGGGGCCGCCCCCGACTACGAGTGCTGTTTGTGCGGTTCCGTGGGGGCTGCGGGCTACGGCGTGCCAGGCTACCGTTAGGGGTTCGATGAGTGCTGTTGTACGTCGCTTAGTCTGGAACGGGGTTTATTATGCAGGAGGTATGACGCCAGGCTCGACTCACCACCAAGGTCAAGCGGGACACTCTCCGGCAGCACGATCGCGTGTTTTGCGGGGACGGAGACGTGGTCTGATAGGCCTCCGGAGTTGCCTATTAAGACAAATTAAACACTGTTGCATCTGAGAGGGCTGCGCCATGATCCCAGCCCTGTTGTACGACAAGGCATGGCGAAGCAACAACTCACTGCTAAACCCAATAAACCCCAGACTCCGACAGCAGTTGGGCCGTCCGTATACGCACGACGCACAGGTTCCATCCGACAGGTTTGGTCGAACAGCCACCCGGTCCCCGACCTTGAGGCCGGTGACACCTTGCCCTACTTCCTCGATTGTGCCGCTGAACTCGTGGCCCAGCGTGACGGGGAGCTGGGCGCCTGTGAGGGCGTGCGGCGTCGTTGGGATCACGATTGGGCCGGATAGGTATTCGTGGAGATCTGTAGGTGTTAGCATTGTCTCGTCTTCTTTGTAGAGGGTTGGACGGAGGGGACGTGTACAGACCGCTACCGCATATCCCAACAAAGGCTGGACGGATCTGAAGCAGCTGTCAGCGTTGACGGAGGCATGCGTGCAAGCAACAGCAGCGGACCTTAACTTGACCTTCTCCACAGACAGGTTCGTCGATCTGGTCGATGCGAATGTCGCGGCGCCCGTGGAACCTGACTGCTCTCATGATGCTATTCAGATGCGAGGGGCAGGAGTAGGAGCTAGGAGTGTCTTGCGGTATATGAATAAACGAGGTTGTTGATTGACGGAGGATATAAGTGTCACTGAAGTGGGCCATGGTCATCCCCCAGATTTCATCGGGGTTTCTCCGTTGGAGTTGCAGGACGAAATATGGGTCCCGCAATTCCCCCTCATCAGTGAACTATGGTACGGAGTAGTGGTAACTTCATAGTACCCTATCAACTCTACACAGAGAACAATCGTCGATGTTGCGTCTGGTGGTTGTGTAGTTGGAATAGAAAGAGCTTCGAATCACCGCCGATGAAACAATGCTATAGGTTTTAGAAATTTAGGAGTAGAAAAGTCAACATGCGGGGCCATAGAAACAGTCCTCAGCCACCACAGTCATCTCTAAGTAGCATAATCGATGCAGGCGCTAGAATGGCAGTTCTGTAGTAAGGCTTATGTACAATTAGGTATAGCAATAGGAAGTCCTAACTTGATTAAGTATCTATAAGACGGCTCAAGAGCTGGGATAAAAGAACGAGTAGATCGGTCAGACCGGAGATGCAACGCCGATCGACGGGCCACGCAGGTCAAACACAACGTAGAAAGCTTTCAGGAAGGCGTCGCCGAGAATCTGCATGTCGAGACCCGAGTTGGATTGAATACCTCCATAGCACACTGCATAATTAGTAAACTATCTTGTAGGAACAAAGGTTACATACCAGCTTCCCCAGTGGTGGTATTGGTGCCAACCTCCTGGAAGTTGATCAGGTCACCAGGAATCGTAGCCAGATGCTGAGGGCCAATGGCGATAGAGAGGTTCGGCAGCTCCGCGCTGCATGGGTAGATGTAGCCCGAGGCGCTGGTTGCGAATTGCGCGCCCTTCACCTCTGCGTAGTACTCGTCGACGACAGTCTGCTCGAGGAGCATGAGCGAGGTTCCTGTATCGGCGATGGTCGAAGTTGCGTCGTCGTGCTTCTTCAGCGTGCCGTTTCCAACGCGGTAGTACGAGGACTCGAATTTCCAGAATCCACCTGAAGAGTCAACGGTTGCGTTGACAAGGTTGCCCTTGTACTTTGACTTGTCGACGGTACCAAACTCATACTGGCCGACTCCATCGCTCACGAGAGATGCGCTGAGGACGGGTTCGTCAAGGACGTCGGCGATGGTCTCGAAGAAGGACTTTTGCTGGGTAGGCTTGACGGTGTTGAGCGATGTAAATCCCAGTCCCACCAGGCCGTTGCTGTGGGTGTCGTCGAGGATGGACGAGGCAACCGCAGTAGGAAGACCAATCGCTTGGCCGGTCACGGTGACTCCTCCCACGTTGATGGTATCGGTTCCAACGCCGCCGTAAGCATACGAGTCGTCACCGTAGGTGATGTTGAAGGTCGATCCGGTCATGTTCTTGAACGTAGTAGACTTGGTGGGGCTGTAGGCAGTTTGTCCTTCAATAGAGTCCTTGGGAAGTTGTGTGTTCACCACCCATCTGCATTGGTTAGCTATATCAAACTAGGGAAGGTGACAGTCATACACATCCGACGAGCCCGTGTCAAAGGTAACAGTGAGTTGCTGGCCACCAATAGTAATGGGTGAAACGAAAGATGCATCCCCCTCGACAGATTTGGCACTGACAGCACCGGTCAATTCGGGTTCCTCAACTTTGCTTTCAGTGCCGACAGCAGCAGCAACCTTGACGCTTGGCTCAAAGTCATCGAGGTCGAGTCCGATGTCCGAAGCGACGATGCCATATTTGACATAGGCCTTCCGCAAAGCCGCTGGACCGTAAATAGAGTTGCTCCGGCGAACAGCCTCAACCTTGAAAGATCGGCGCTCGGGCTGCTTCAGAGTGGGAGCTGAGACCACTCCATAGCCGAACCCCAGGACAATCAGTGCAGACTGGAGGATCCTCATCGCGAATGGACGAAAAGAGTGGACTTCGCGCAGCCTGTAAAGATTGGAAGGCGGGCGAGATGATTACAGCAAAGACAGGAATTGCTCCAGAGCAAGTAACTGCGGGATCAGAGAAAAGAATGTGTTGGAGCCAGGCCCAGACTGGACTCCCGGTGGTGTAGAAGCAAAGAAGGAAAGAGAGAAAGGGAGATAGGGGACACCGTGAGGATTGTCGCACCTATTGTCAGAAGAGAATAGGAAGAAAATAATAACAACGAACTGAATCAGCACATGGTAAGGCTGGGTGCAAGGATATAAGGAGAAGAGTGTTCGAGGCGAGTCCACGCATTTTGTCAAAAGCTGCAGTGGAGATCCATCACTACTACTGAGTCTGACGAACAATCATGCAAATCAGCGAACGGCCCTCATCTCATCTGTCTGACACGGTGGATTGGTCGCTTTTGGTTTCGAGCAGTCGGAGCTCTCCATTAAGCGCATGGTCGACCTTGGCGCCTAGAAAACGAGTCTAAGCATGGCCAACGAGAGGGCTGGCCCGGTGGCCGAGTGGTCGCGTTGAAACGTCAAGCCCCCTGGTGCCGTCCTGAAACACTCGGCACTTGCTGCGTGGTTCAACGGTGGTTCAAGCGTCGTTCAGGAGATCCAACAACTCAGTCATACACTGACAGACAGACAGGCAGCAGTGAAACCAAAACCGTGCAATGACCTCGCGGGATTTCTACTTGACCAAGAGCATTGTGTTCCTGTCCAGACCATGCCATGCCGCGGCCAAGCTCAAGGCGCAGGTGGGTCAAACATGGATATGAACTACACCTGTCACAGTCACACATCTCTCAGTTTATACCTTCATGGCATGGATGGGAGAACTGTCTGGTCTTTAAAGGATTATCGCGATGGAACAACTTTGGTTCAAGCTGAGCTGTGGTCTGGCGTCGCCGGCCCCCACACTTCCGCTGCCTCCTTTTGCTCCCATAAAGTTCTCCATCCTCAACCACGCGCTGCTTCGTCGTAATGCCTCCGGAACTTCTCTTTGTCGATTTCAGCGACGCTAAATCCCAGCGGCTTGCTCTGTCCAAGAAAAACATGCCTTTCTCCAGAAGAAGCACCATCAATGGCGGAGAGACGAGAGGTTGCAAAGACTAAAAACCTCAATCAGGCCGTTCCCTGGCCGAGACGCAGTTGAAGAAACTCAAACTGTGCATAACCACGAAATATGCCAATCATATAGAGCTGGCCCGCTGCAGCAGACCGTTAGCCCGGGCATGGTGGATCCTTCTCGTCGTTCGGGATGATTGACATGGACCCTTAGTTCTACCACAGTAAGTACAAATCTCTGACGAAACATGTATATTACTACTTACACTTGCTCAGATAAAGATACTTATGTCCGCCTCATATATCTACTTGGTGCCGATAAGATGAGCATCTGGTGGTGGCAGCAGTCCGCCGGCCAGCCGACTCTGTCGAAGGCGTTGTTAGCTTCAAGTGCATACTTATCACTCCGCTCGAATATCGGGTATGCCCTCCACGTCAATGGAAAATCGGCCCTGGACGCCTTGCAATTACCGACAGAGACGTTCCAAGAGCTACAGCGGATCCTAGACAATCTCACATATGCCAACCTAGAGTCAACTATTCAAGCCGTAGCTAACCTGATCTGCATAGAGGTGAGCACCAAGTCCGTCCACATCACTCATTGGGGCTGGTACAAGTTTGCCCGAGATAAGTCGTCAAACAGTGCGGTTTTGCTAATGCCAACGCCGTGCGCGCTCATGTGAGTGGTCTTCAGAAACTTGTTCAATTGCGAGGCGGCCTGGATAAGATCCTAGATTAAGGTCCTCGCTACGAGTTTTTCAACGGATTGCCTTGTATTACGAGTCCACAGAGTACCAGCCATATGCGCGTGAAGAAATCTATAACAGCGTGAATATCATGGGAGGCCATCAGCTGTTCTCGTCAACTTTTGCTGGCGCCTCCGCTGACTTTAAACCCTAAGCTTGCGATGGTCGTATATTCCTCGAAAAGCATATTGGATCTACCCCCCGCATGGGTAGACTACATGCCGGGTCCAGCTCAGCTTCCTGGAACTTAGGTTATAAATAAGAGGCTTGCCATGGCCTTCTATGCGACTAAGACTGACAAGCTCTTTATTCCCCTTTCCAAGAAATCAACCACCATGGAGAGCATTGCCGAACAAGTAAATGCCCTGGCCAGTGGTGCAGATGAAGCCACTCGGAACACATCTTGAACTCCCTTACAGACTCTCTGAACTGGGTATCCTATACGGTACGTACCATCAAGTCTTGCGAGACTACTCCATTGATGTCTAAGACGGATACAGCCCATGCAAACAGCCCTAGTCCCCGGTAGTCATTGATC
Source organism: Aspergillus mulundensis (assembly GCF_003369625.1). NCBI lineage: Eukaryota > Fungi > Ascomycota > Eurotiomycetes > Eurotiales > Aspergillaceae > Aspergillus > Aspergillus mulundensis. The sequence goes on along the minus strand of NW_020797893.1, from coordinate 376,253 downwards.
TTAATCCCTTCAGCATTCTCTCCAAAGGCAGGGAGCCATTAGCAATAAGATACCTGGCCACGGAGACAGGCACGGCGCCTCTGCCAACCCATTCCTGTCTCCGTGGTATATCTATCAGCCTCGACGACTGCGGCCCCGCCACCTTAGTCCTACCAGACTATCTCAAACAGAACGCCTACAAAGACATCACGGAGCCCACAAACACCCCCATGCAAAAAGCCTTCAACTGACTCCTAGTCTGGCTGCCAACCCGCCCAAAGCCCACTCCCACTTCAACACCTTTGAGAAAGCCCACCCACTCCAGCAAACCAAGGTGGTTCGACGTCTACCCATGGTCTCGAAGCTCCAAGAAGCCCCTCAAAACCGGAGCAGCCTTTCGTCGACATCGGCGGAAGGGGCCGCAACCGTCGGAACTGAAGCAGCGCCACCCAAGCATCTAGAACCGCATGATAGTACAGGACCCCACCGTCTTGCCGGCCCTCATCCCCTGCGACGGCGTGGAAGGGATGGCGCACAACTTTTCGAAGCTCAACCGATCAAGAACGCAAAGTACTACTTCCTGTCGAACAATATGCATGATTACCCTGATGAGAGGTGCACTATCCTACAGAAGAATATAGTCCCTCCTATGAGGACTTGAGCATCCTAATTAATGATGCCCGAATACGGGGACGCATTGGCATGTGGCGCAGGTTGATGTTACGATGATAACGATGCTGGCTTCGTTGAGGACGGTTGAGCAGTGGTATCAGTTGGTGGAGAAGGCTGGCCCGAGGATTAAAGGGAGCTAGGATTAAAGGGAGCTATAGCTTGAAGGAGGCGGTTACGGAGAGTGTGATTGAGTGTGCCTCTTTAGGGTGGTCTTAATTATTCGTAGATAAGACGTTGTTCATCAGTCTAAATATATCCAATGCTAAAGAGAGTAATCATATGGTATCAATGCAAAGACTCATATATCAGGCCGAAAACTCCATGAAAATGCAAAAACGGCAGTGCGACAAATCACTCGGCGTCGGGCAAAACATCATCTGGATCCTCGCCAACAAACCCCCCAACAGCCCTAACGACCTGCTTGATCGCAATGGATGCAGGGCTGTCCGGGAAGTTATCCACAAAGCTCTCACCATAGTCGCACGCCATTCCAACTCTGGGGTCCAAAGGCACAGCGCCTAGGAACGGAATGCCCATCTTCTTCGCAAGCCTCTTCCCGCCACCTGTCGTGGCTCGGAAGATCTTTGACTCATGGTCACAGCTCGGGCAGACGAACCCGGACATATTCTCAACCAAACCAAGAATACGAATTCCAGCCTTCCTGCAGAAATCAATTTCCTTGCGCACGTCCAGAAGCGAGACCTCCTGTGGCGTTGTAACGACAACCGCACCATCAACTCCAGACTCCTTGAGCAAAGAATTGACAGAAAGATGCTCGTCCGAAGTTCCAGGTGGCGTATCGACAATCAGATAATCCATCTCGCCCCAGTCCACATCCTTCAAAAACTGCTTAATGAGCCCATTCTTCTTCGGCCCGCGCCAGATAACCGCGTCGTCTCGGTTTGGCAGCATAAACTGCACGCTCATCACACCTAGATTGTCGGATACCCAGACCGGACTCCAGCCGGCGTTGCTGACGTGGATGGTCTCGGACTCGACGCCCATCATCTTGGGAATGCTGGGGCCGCAGATATCGGTGTCCATGATTCCGACTGTCGAGTCCGGGTTCGATGCGAAGCCGTGGGCGAGGAGCGATGAAAAAGTGGACTTCCCGACGCCGCCTTTACCGGACAGGACGAGAATTTTATGTCGGACAGAGGCAAGACGGGCGGTTATGAGAGGGATATCGGGGTCGGGGCCTTTGGGGGCGGAGGCGCATATTGATTGGTTTGGGCAGCCGGCGCACGCATCGCCTTGACCTGCTTGATCGGATTCGGGGCCTGGGCAGTGTTCTGCAATGGTTTAGTGGTTGCAGAGGAAGACAAATTGAAGAAGCGTACCAGGCTCTGGAGCAACAAGGTTTGGAGGCGCTTTTGACGGCGCCTCGAGGTAAGTTGATGTTGGTTCTGTGAAGGAGGGCGCCATCGTTATTAGACTGGCGGGTACTGGCGGGGTAATAGCACCGCTGGCACTGATCTGCCGCGAGATGAGGTCAACGCAGTTATCAACTTGCGCAGATTTAGATAGACAAAGTGAGGTATCAAGTCGAGACCAAAGTAAATTGAGGAGGAAGCGACTGATAGAAGTAGTGGCAAGTCCGCGGAGGAGTGCTTGTCTGCTTGATAATCAGCAGTGGCGATTGGCGCGGGGATTGCCCGTTGCGGTGTCGGAGTTTCACGTGACTATATAGATCCATTTCGAAGTACTCTACTAGACCATTTGTATTGGGTGTTTGTCGGTCACAAAGTGATATATACTATGAGATGGCGTTATGGGCACTGGTATGCTCAAGAAGCAAGGATCTCAGAGCGTGACCTTCACTGTCCTAGCATGAACAGAGCAAATACAGAAAATACTTCAGCCCTGAGGACAGATCTGCAAGGGTCCCATGCGCGATGTCGGCAGGCATATCCCTGTAATAATGATAGGGCCCTGGCCATTAGGACCAGGGAGTTAAAGGCTAATTCTAAGGCGTTGCTTGACTGCGCTTTTTGAATCATAGCATACTCTGGAAATAAAGGCGGGCAGTCATTTAAAGCTGGCATACATCCGCGTTGATTATATCTTGCAAGTTCATTCTTGAAATTGAGGGATATGAGACAAAGGTATTCTGCATAGGATGAATTGCGGACAGCAAGTGTCCCGCAAAAACACATACACGCAGTAGACCTGTCAGTGGTACTCCATAGACTAACCCTTGAATTGTTGCGTATCCGAATTGGCCAACGTATGTGATGACTACAGCGGACTCACATGCATGTAGACAGCATTTGAGTAAGAGAAATGTTGTTGACCGCAAAGCTTCGGACTGAGATCCTACCCGCGATAACCGCTTCACGGTGGTCCATGCATACCAGCGCTGCTGGGATCCTTTATGCTGTGATACCGCATCAGCAAGGTTTTCCAAGAGGTTCGAGCGCTCAAATTCAGCAATTATTTCCCTCGGAGACTCTGGACTTCCATTCCCCCTCCTCGCCGGGGGAAGATCCGGGCTCCACGTCTCGGTTGGAGAAGTCTAGGCGTGCGAGGTCTCTTCCGGCAGTCTTGGAGAGTTGACTTCGTTAGTGGGAGTAGAAGAGAGAATTGCGCGACGATCAAGCGTTCCCGTCTCACTTACTGCAGGGAATACTGCAGGGACTATCATACTCAGAGGTTGTCCAGAACGTTGTTGTGTAGTCCAAGTTCCTGCCGCAGTGCCCCAGGTGACGTTATTGCTCCTCTCAATGAGGCTAGTCGGCCCCTGCGCCCAGGCCAATCAGGTCAGCCGACCCCGGCCAGCTCTTAAATAAAGCAGCATCACATGCCGCTCGCACTCTGTCCTCATTCTCAACTTTTCTTTTCTTTTCAACGCTCAATCATGGATCGTGGCCTCTCAACAGGCACCCAACAGCCCGATGGTGGGCTGCGGGAAAGAGCTGTGACTTCTCAGGCCGACCTAAACGTCATTACTGAGAACCCCACCGTCAAGGATGCGGACAATGGCAAGGACAAAGCCGGCAAGACATTTGGTCGAACTCCAGACGGTACAGGTAACTTCACCTATCAATTGAGCTTTGCTGGCTGTATTGCGCGTATTGACTTATATTTCCAGTTTTCACCGTACCTCAAACCCATGATATGGTCTCCCAGCTCTTGTCACCCTCTGAGCCAAAGAACCTCTCTGACCTCGCGGTATTGACGATACTGGTTGCCCATATCGTACTACTGTGGAAACTTCCTTCAGATGCGAAAATTCCCGTCTTTGCGGTTATTTACCTCTTCTGGCGCTCATGTTACAATGCGGGGATCGGTTGGTTACTTCACAACCAGTCCCACCACAAGACCCTTGTTCGCTGGGCCGAGAAGTCTCAGATCTTCGTGAACCCGGCTACTGGCAGGAACCCCTACCCTCAATTATATCATTTGATCAAGCGTGAATTGGAGACCAAGATTCCCAAGGACTACTCTTTCGAGGAAGCCCCGCTTGAGTATAACACCTGGCTTGTCTTCAGACGCCTTGTGGATCTGATCTTGATGTGCGACTTCGCCTCCTACTGCCTCTTTGCGATAGCTTGTAGTCGCCATCCTGCTGACGAAAGCGTGCTAATGACCGTTGTCCGATGGATATCTGGCATCGCTCTATTCTTGTTCAACCTCTGGGTCAAACTAGATGCCCACCGCGTGGTCAAGGACTATGCCTGGTATTGGGGTGATTTCTTCTACCTCATCGACCAAGAGTTGACCTTTGACGGGGTATTTGAGATGGCACCCCATCCCATGTATTCCGTTGGATATGCTGGTTATTACGGGATCTCGCTGATGGCGGCAAGCTACAAAGTGCTGTTCATCTCTATCATCGCCCATGCAGCTCAATTCGCATTTCTCGTGTTGGTCGAGAACCCACATATTGACAAGACGTACAATCCTCCTCCACCACGGAAGCGTACTATCACCGAGCAGGACACGCTCTCGGATTCTCCAAACGCGCCATCCGTATCCGAAGAAAATGTTCCCAACGCGACAACGTTCAGCAGCCCACCTCCGGCCATTCACAACCTTATAGGGCTCCACAATCTAGACCTTCATAGAATCACGGACAGCTCCTCAACCCTCGTCCAGGTCCTCATGTTCTCTCTGACTGTCCTGACGCCTTCAACACCCTGGTACCAGTTCCTTTTCGTGGTCAATGCGGCCATTTGGAGGCTCTGGTACTCGTTGGGCGTCGGGTGTCTTCTCAACAAGCAGTCCAATTGTAAATCGTGGACCCGACACTTTGTCAAATATGGCGAAACACCTCACGAGGCATGGAACCAGTGGAAAGGTACATATCACCTAAGCATGATCATGTGCTACGCAAGCTTCATTGCAGCCGTATGGAAGATGTATACCTTCCCATCTGACTGGGGTTACGGTCTCGTCATCTTGCGTCATGTGCTGGGAGCTGGGCTTATCTCTCTGCAGATCTGGACCTCAGTGAGCATCTACGAGTCACTTGGCGAGTTTGGCTGGTTCTACGGAGATTTCTTCTTCGATGAATCCCCTAAATTGACCTACAATGGCATCTATCGCTTTTTGAACAATCCTGAGCGTGTCTTAGGGCTCGCAGGAGTCTGGGGTGCGGTTCTCATCACTGCCAGCGGAACAGTCGCGTTCCTCGCCTTCTTAAGCCATATCCTCAGTCTAGCCTTTATTCAATTCGTGGAGCGACCTCATATGCAGAAGCTCTACGGCAGAAGCTTGCGTCAAGATGCTGGACTCGTGAAGAGCCTAAAGAAGTCATTACCTCCATCTCTAAGACAACTTCATGGAAGCGTGGACAAGATGTTCGACGACTCATACGAGTTCATTGAGGAAATCATCGATGCCGCACGACCGAAACTCGCGGCCGGTGTAAACACCTTCGTTCGGGATACAACGGCCCTTTTCCAAAATTATCCAGCTCGTGTCACCATCTCGCGCATCGATGCCGATCTGGCTGGGTACGACCTACGGGACTACTCTCTCTCTGTCGAAGCAAGCCCGCTGCCTCTAGATGAGGGCGACCTGGGCAAGGAGGGCGACAATGCTCGCACGCCTCTTGATCGCCGTGGTGACTTATGGAACCTAGTCTTCACATACGGCGCTCCGGTAAAGGTCAAGTGGACTGCACCCCTCAACCACAGCAAGAAGGACTGGATCGGCCTTTACAAGGTCACCGACAACACCTCTCGAGAAGTTACCCGTGTATCCTCCCAAGGAAGATGGGTCGCCGTCAACGAAGGCTCCTACGACAACCTCACCTGCGAGCAGGGAATCATCACCAGCGACGTGGTCGTTTCAAGCACCATTGATCCAGAAAAGCTGATCGCCACAGGCGAGGTCCTCTTCTCTGGCGATAAGCTTTTCTGGACCCAAGGTGTCTTCGAATTTCGCTATCACCACAGCGGCAAGCACAATGTCATGGCCATTTCCAGACCGTTCGAAGTCCGCATCCCTCGTTTTGAAGAGGAAGATCACTTCGACATGTCCCAGACCGCTGTCGAAACGAGCCTTTTACCCGTTATCCAAAACTGCTTCGACCGGGACCCGGAAATCGCTCCTGAGACCGCGGAGGAACAGTACGGTAGCCTCGTTGACCGAGACGGAAAATTTGCCAAACGGGTTGTCTTTGCGGTCCATCAAATGTATGCTCAATAACCCCTCCTACTTTACGGTACTGACCTGCCAACCCTAGGTTCGGCGTTGAGTTCGCCCCCTTGGTCGTCCGCTCAGACGGCAACGTGCGTAATCTCGCCTGGAGAATCTGCAACGCAAAGAGGGTCCTGGTAAGCCTCTACCCTAACCCTTCTGGAACTCTCCTTGGTTTCTCTCTCAAATCCAACCAAATGGCTTAGCGTTCCGCATCGTTAATATCGTCTGTGCCCAACAACTAGGCCCCATACAGTATGTCGCGGGATGGTGCTACCACACCAACTGAAAGCAAAGAGTGAGCAATCAAGAAGAAAGAATAAACCACGGAAAAGCAACGATAGACGGATAAGGTTATATTGCAATAGACGTGGGTAGGCAGTTATTGAGCTTGATGGCTGTTTTTTCTTATTATGAAATGATGTCCAGCGAAGACACAAAGATGCATGCATTGATAGGGGTTCGGATTGGGTGAATACGGGTGCATGGCGGTGGTGTGGTTTCCAGCTTTAACATGTACATATGGTTTACTGTTGCTGTGAAAGAGAATTGAGATACCTGTCCATTGAATTCTACCTCGTCCCGCACATCGACCTTAAGAACCGCACCGTAGCACAGAGCGGCAAAATCCAAGGTCCGGAAGCAGGGCCAGGAGACGGCGGTTTGCGTTTGACTTGGCAGACGGGATCGTTAAGCTGGATGCGTGGATTTTATTTTATGGCCATTTGCGCGAATATGTTGCTAGGGTCTAGAGGCGGTGATAGGAACAGTTTTAGGAGCCAGTTACGCGGGATAAAAAAAATTGATTAAGATAGTCATATTTTCCAAAACTAACTGGAAGATTGCATTCTGTGAGAGAGGTTAGCCACATATTCCTCTTCTCGTCAAGTGATATAACAGCATAGTGTAGGGGCATGATCATTCAGAAGGAAGGCAACGGAAATATCCACATGGTTTTGCGCATTCAGAACAGGTCTGTGAGTTTACATCCGAAAATATTTCATCATGTGATCATGGAAGGTGAAGGAACGCGAGAACATGACGGGGTGGGGTTAACTCACACTAGAGGAAGGTTGTTGAGAAGACAACCAAGCAATCAATTACACTGGACATCTGTCAGCCGACTGACCGAGAATGTGGTCCGTGTAAGCGATTTCGTCGCCATGGCACTTGGAGCAAGTGTAATCAGACAAGCCGGTTAATTCATCCCATCCCCTGCCAAGCCCAGTCAAGGAACAAGCCACCCAAGACGGACAACGAGTTCCCATCAAGACCTGACACAAGTCAAGCAAGCAATCGCTAAATCAACCTGTGCGCGAGACAGCAATATGTGCCCACCTTCCGACACTCCACAACCATCCTCCCAGGTACCCAGCCCGCTTCCGAAGAAACGGGTGAAAACCAGGTCCGGTATCAGGGAGGCGGAGAAGTAGATCGCTGAATCCAAGTGCAAGGTCACATCGGCAGCTACAGGCTCGAAGGGCGGTTCCTCAAAGAGGATCATTGAATGGATTGACTAGTTGTCATCATAAAAGCGTTGCGGGCAGTGGATATAGAACTGCGAATATCCGTACCTTTACACAACAGCTTGGCTGGTGTGACCTGTTTCTTCTAGCTGTCAGTACTTGTTGAACCAAAGTCGAGCAAGTGACAAGGTAGGCAAGATGGAAAGCATCAGGAGATTTGGTAAGGTATTTGTTTTTCTTCAAGGATTTTGCAGAAGCAGAACTGAAAAAAATTTGTCTCATCATGCAAAGGAGAGTTCAAAGCAGCGTGGAAATCTTACCTTTGCAGGAAACACTGTCGCAATGTCCTCAAGAAACGACCTAGACTACCTTGAAGCTGTCAGCAGGAATTCGCTACACGGGCTGTTGACAGAGTAGCTTCGAAAGGTGCATATCAGATGGTGATGCATGTTTGTTCAATGGCCCATTTGTTTGTCGCCAGAACTACGATTTTTGGAATCGATTTCCTCATGAAAGCAGGGAGACGTGAAGGAAGAGGGAACTCACAGTATGTGGTTAGCAATCAACAGAGTTGAATTGATCAGTTGCATGGAGCAAAGCAGTCAAGGCAGATTCATCATTTTGAAGCAAAGCCGAGCTTGTGTGGGAGGAAGAGGAAGAAGAAAGAAACGCGAGAGAAAAAATGCTTAAGAGGGCGGAGCTAAGCAAGTCTCCACCCAAAGCAAACAGTGCAAACTTTCTCAAAATTGTAGATTCCGCTTTGGCTGCGACGACAGCTCCAAGTTTCAAATCACTCTTATTCGATCGTTCTCGGTCGCTCAAGGAACTGCCGGCAGTTGAGACATGTGTAATGACTGACAGACGAAGAATCAATGGGCCGCCTGGCGGCACCCGGCCTCCAGTCTTTTCCTCTGCCACTGTGACTACGGCGGAGCGACCACAGCGACAAAGGCAGCCGAATGAGCTGCGGAAGATCTGTAAGGCTCATGCCTTTCTACTATACTATTTAGCTTACTCTGGCTAGTCCTCAAAACCGGTCTGATCCCTTCTGCCTCTGGATCCTCATACCTAGAATTTGAACCCTCAGCATCTCTTTCCGCTGCACGGGCATCTCCCAAATTCATAACGCCTCCCTCTTCCTCCTTGAAGCTCGCATGCACGGTCCACGGGCCTAAACCACTCCCCCGATCCGCGACATTCTCTCCCAACCTCGTCCTCACTACCCACGTCAAATACGCCCCATTCGCCGCTCGCAAGCGCAAAGGGCACATCCGCGATGCCAGCGAGCGTGATCTGGGCGTACACCTCGAGACAGCGCTCCGTGGCGTGATTGTCGCAGAGAGATGGCCGAAGAGTGGACTTGATATCACCATCACGATCTTGGAAGCCGAGGACGATCGGTGGTGGGGAGACGCACCGGACTCTCATGATGCGGCGTGGGGCATGATGAATGTTCTGGCTGGATGCATCACGGCTGCTTCTGCGGCCATCTCTGACGCCCGGATCGACTGTCTTGACCTCGTTGCTGGAGGTGTAGCTGCTGTGGTTGCGGATGAGACTCCCGATGGAACTGCTGCTAGGTTGATGCTGGATACGGACCCGGCGGAGCATCAGTCAATACTGTCGGCTTGTGTGGTTGCTTATATGCCTGCGCGGGATGAAATTACCGAACTCTGGCTAAAGGGGGACAACTCGAAAGCCGCGGTTGGGACAACAGATCAAAATCTTAGCCACGAGGCTTTGATAGATGGCGCTGTAGATGCCGCGCGCGGGGCACACTCGGTTCTTGCAGAGGCTGTTCGGGAATCGGCAATGCGGTTTGCTGGGCTGTCGAGTGGCACTGCATAATACGATATGATCATGTCTTTACGTACTCAATCAACAATATTTATGGCTTTAGCTTTTGTCTATACCCGATCCTCAACTAGTCTTCAACAAGCCGCTGAGCGCGGTACTTCACATGGTCAATATCTTCCGGACCTTGACTCTAGATACTCGAATACACCGCGATCTGTACAGCAACATTCAAGATCACACTTGTCTACGGTAGATCTATAATGTGCATCTCAAGCAGCACAGTTGTTTCAATCAGATGCCAATGTCCATAGATAGAACGAGGTGTCGGGGTATAAGAATACCGCACCACCCTTTCACCATCGCATCCTACCTCAATCCCTCAAGCCGCACAACACCACAATTCAGATCTTCAACATGCACGTCTTTAGCTTCTTCCTCATGCTGCAGCAGTCGCAGTGACAGCTTCAGCTGATCTCCCATTCCTCTTCTCCTGCAGGCGTCAAGAGACATGGTACGTGATGCATGGTTTATCGGTCATGGACGCCCTGGCATCAGACACTTAACTATCCCACGAAGCATATACTCCTGGCTAATTCTTCCCAACCAAAACAGGCCCGGTACTGCATCATACGTTCGTCGAAGTTCCCTGTCTCTCCGTAGGTCTAGGCTACGTATCTATCCATGGTTTACTAACAGCAATGCCATTGGAACCTTAGTTTTCACGCTATGGTGACGATTGGTACGAGCTATAAGTCTGGCCAAGTTACTGCATGCACTATAACCTCGAACGAAAAGCAACCTTGTCACTTCATGTCAAGAACCCCTATACAATGTGCGGACATTGACGAGCATTACTACCTTTGCGCACCAACCAACCCATCTGTGATCGGATGCTAGGGCAGGTATGAGCCTGAGAGGTAGGGTTTTTCTGGCTGAAGAATATTGTTACTGTTACAACTCCGCCTGGATTTACTGGGATGTCTTCAGCTCCCAAGGTTGAGCTCCTGGATTATCACCTTTTGTTTCTGAAAGCACGCTATAATTTGTAATCAGCTGTCTCGACTTGCAGTTTCAACGTGCGGATTGGTCTTTTGCTCTTGTTATATACTTAGTTCTTGCCCGCTCGTCTGAAGCCTCTATTCTCTCCATCCCGTAGCTGCAGTATCTTATGACTGAGTCTGGACTCATGGCTCTTTCCTTCAGGGCAGTTGCCCGCTGAAGAGAAATGCTTCGAGGCGCCGGAAACAGTAGTTGTGTCCTCTTCCTTGTTCCACAGATCGATGTCACTTTCAAGTTAGGGCTACACAATGGATGACCGGTTTGCAGTCAAAGCGCAGTTCATATCAAAGAGGAACTGCTGAATAGGATAGGCCTCACTTCTGAGACAAAGGTGATGTGCAAGTCAATCCTAACCTGCAAGAAGAGTGAAGGCTGTCTGTCACAACCATATCGTTGCCTATATGCTCGGCGTTACTATGCTCGGCGTTGCTATGCCCTTCCAACCCTCATGTCTTTAACACAGATTCCTTCCTTTCACCTCTTTCTCATCTTCCTCTTCGTCATCTTTCCTACACACTCTTCTTTTCTGCAACGCACAGTCTCCCTAAACGCTGCATCTCCATCTCCCTACCCACCTCCATCTACCTACTCTCATTTCAGCAACCAACGATTTGATACAGCGTACGCTGCCTACCAACCGTCATCTCCTCCAAGACAGGTTTGTTTAGCCTCTGAACACAGCCCGTAAAGGGTCACCCTAACTGAACTTCTGCACTCAGTCCACCAGCACAGATACCATCAAGCAAAACCGCAAAGATGTCTGCGCCAACTGCCATCGATAGTACTCAGACCTTTCTCTACCTCTGCCTCACCAACCTAGATGGAGGCAAAGTACGTACATCCCGCCCGGCAGTCTCAGCTCTCCGTACCCCATCCCATGCCCTGCCATGATTCCAAGCATGCACTAACCAATACCATCATGCACAGATCGATTTCGACAAGGTCTGCGCGGCCACGGGTCTCAAGCTCGCCGCTGCACGCATGCGCTTGGCTCGCTTCAAGCAGAAAGTCGAAGCCAACTACCCCGATGGAAAGGTCACCATGGTCAACGGCGGTAGCCCCGTCAAGGGCGGCGCTGATGGCAACGGCGACGAGGGCGAGGATGGAGATGTCACTGTCGCTGATGCTAATGCTGAAGCTGGTGACCCGAAGCCCTCTCCTCTCAAGAAGAGGAAGACTGCCAAGGAGGCCACCCCCAAGAAAGTCAGGACCGTGAAGGCCACCCCCAAGCCCAAGGGCAAGAGACAGGCAAAGGTGAAGACTGAGGAGGGTCAGGATGAGGATGAGGAGGCTGAGCGTCAGGAGGCTGATGGCATTCGCCGTGTCATCAACGCCGAGGAGATGGATTAAGGAGTTTTGATCTCGAATGTGGTTTTTGATGCCCTGGGAGCTGGAGGGGAGTTTCATGCGCAATTTGGCTCATCAGGAGGATCGAGATTGGTGGTTTATTGGGGTTGTAAGGAATGCGCGGTGGAATCGTTGATTGATAACAGGGAGATTGGAGGTCACCAGGCTTTAGCAATAGGATTGAGGAATAAGCAAGACAGGGCATCTCATACATTTTGATTAACATCTCTCCACGTGAGGATGTCTATGCAATTCGAGATAGTGTGCAATCCATCCCTGTTCTTCAGTTTTTTTTTTTTCCTTTACCATCTCAAAGCTAGTAAGATGAAATCGATTCGCCAACCGCATCGGGTAGGTCAATCACTTCACCAAAACCTTGCCGGTCAGTGTATCGTTATTGTATATGACTCGGCTACCAGGAGAATGGGGTGCGTGGTGACAATTGCTCGGAGAGACTCACAATAGCCCAGTGCAATTTCTGCAAGCTTGCCTACCAAAAGAATAAAGTAGATGCCAGAAGAGAATGTGTCTACTGTTAGAATGAAAATCTCAAGTAGATCTATTCCCTGCCAGAATTGGTCTACTGGATGCGAGTGGGTTGTATCATGTGGTAGGTAAAGTACACTGAGGACTAAACAGATTCCCGCACCCTTGAAGTATATTTAGCATAGCGTAGTCCACGAACGAGATACTAAGAGATTGAGGCTCTGTTAGGTACCGCAGGAAGGTAGTTGCGACAAACAGTAGGAGCAGGCCCTGATTAGGTGGTTGTACACATTGCGAGACTTGTTGTGTAAAAAGGTCAGGCTGGTCTAGATTTCCAGATAGCCTGCTTTGGCTGGTTGATAACGGTTGAGGATATACCTGTTGTCAAGTCATTCGACGCTAGTCTATTCATTGCATCTCACCGTCGAAAGTCCTCCTTATACTAATTCAAGAAGCAACCCTTAGGACCTTGCGGGACCTATACCGGTAAAGCCTTTCCGCGCAGAAATGGAAGAGAGGGGTAACGATGAGTGCAAGATACGGAGTAGAGAGGGAGTGAAGGAAAGAAGGAGAGAAACAAGAGATCACTAGGGCCGGGGCTTTTTTTAGTTCGCTGAGGTAGGAGATATCACACCACGATTCATTTCATGGAGTCGGCCTAAAACTTCCAGCCAACGACAGCAATGGATTTCATATCGCGTTGGTGACCAACTCAGTGATGGGTCGCAACTTGACTCATGAGGGTCTGGGTTAGCTTAGGCTTGTTCTTTGTTTCGACTCTTTCGAGGCGGACTTTATTCTGAGGCTGAGCGAATGAGAGGTACACGATCTGCCAACTACGAGTCAGGAAAGACATGACATATGATCGGAAGTCTGAGCCTTCTGACTTCTGGGGCCTAGAATTCAAAGTTTGCAGGCTGGCCAGGGCCGAGGAGGCTGAGGCTGCGGCTTGTGCCTGCTCGATTCTGGGGCCGTCGTGATCACGTCCGATTGTTGATGCTATCGTCCGTATGGCATAACGGAGTACTTGGGATATGTTTGCTTTACAAGAAAGCTCCATTCTTCATATCCATCAAGTGTCAATGCTGTTGCCGCAGCTGTCAAAGTCGCATCAACGGCTTATCCTCCGGGCGACTATTGATCGTTAGTCTCAGGGGCAGGCCCGGCCCAGGGACTTCGCTGAACGGCCAATAGATCCCCCTTTTACGGAAAGAATTTGCGGATCTATACCAAGATACTCCGTAAACTTGGAAAACGGAGTTGGTCCGATTCCAGGCCTGCACTATTTTTTGTCACACTCGTTCCAAGCTACCAAACCCGGACAACAAAGACATGTTGTTGATGCTGGGTGATAAAGGTTTGCCTGTGCTTGCCCTCGGCTCTCGGCGTGAGCCAGGTGTCCGCACCGACGAGAGGGCGAGAATGAGCATGCGCAAGGGCTTTTTGATCGACATGTCTAGTACATGACGTTCCAACCACGTAGCAGCTCTTGAGATCCATCGTCACACCGTTTAGTTTCCTATCCCTGACTTCGAGAGTTGTGGAGGAAAGCATACTTTCAGTTCAAGAATTGCCGATGCCGCAGCTGCGTACATCATAGTTCCATCTTGTCATTTGGAATAAACATGGCCAGCACCAGCTTGGTAAGCCCTTGTGGGCGGTTCAAAGCACGGTGCTGGAGTGATATATCACATATCGAATCAAGATCCACGACCCGAGCCAGCGATCCTGCATAATGCATATTGTAAGTATAAACGCGAGGGGCAGGCAAACAGCCATCTTTTGAGCACTCGAATCTGATACCTAGATCTCATCGATCGGCCTACAAATTGGGCGCGAATGCAGGCGTAAACTAAAGCGATACGATTTGAATCAAGATCCGACTCGGTGTTTCACCTTTGTGATGGGCGAGCGAGCTTAAAGTCTAGCGCCATTTGAAGATGGGGCGGAGCGGGGAGCTCTTTAGGTTTTTTAATCTTTGAGACTTGGCTGGAGTCTGTGCCTGAATTTGAGCCCGGCTATGAGAGTCCATGATCGGCTTGAGTATAAAGCATAACGGATGGCGTCGTCGGGGTACGAGACTCGAGACCTCGGCGATGGACCGTAAGGGGAAGCCGTCAGAGACAAGTACCAGAGAGGAAGTGCGGTTCTAAGCGACGATCGACCCCATCGAGCATGTCCTCCGTGGAATGAAATATTGGGCTTCGCGCACTGCTTTGTTTGTTGCTTTTTCTGAGAAATAATGGGATCCTCGGCTTTCGTTTCTCTTTCCCCCCGTCCGTCACAGCTTGCAGTTCGTCCCGGCAGAGTCGTGAGCCCAGACCACCCAGCGCCGACGAATGAGGAAGCCGCCTGCCGATCAAAATTCCGGGCGCTGTTCCTGAGTTCCTGTCAGCCTGTCACTGCCCGAGTTAACGCCGCCAAGGTCTATCACACGTTGGCCCCGGGGCCATGTTCCTCGAGTATTCTCCGCGTCCACGAGCTCAGTCCGGTATACAACTGTCCAGCCAGATCAGAGTTGACATCTATAGCAGCTGCATGCGGGTAGATACCACAGATGCTCGATCCCTCGTCAAGATCTCCATGTTCATCAGCCATAGATTAATATTATTTGTGTGATGTGATAATAATAATAATAGCAGCCCCATCCACCGTGGAGCTGGATCACTGTTAGTTCGTCTCTAGTCTCCCCTGATCGAGGATGATTTCGCGTGATCTGCAAACCCCATAGCCTCGTTCCTGGCTCTTCCAACTGGACTCTCATTCCGGTTCTTTCTTGACCTTCCTCTTCCGTTTTTCTTTTCTCTGGCTCTCCTCCTGCATGGCCGCTCTTCAACTTCTTTGTGCTTCTCCAGCGTTTGCTTTGCAGCTTCATCTTTTGCGCCTTCAGCAGCCTCCTTGAGGTACGACATGCTATGACTCGGCCTCGCCATTCTTTTGCTCGCTTGCTTTTACTATGACGCACTAATCACACTCATTACGAATCCCCCACCTTCTGTCATTCGCTATTCTATTCTCTCAACAATCGTTTCACGACCCTAAGCTCAATCGCCAGTCCCTCCTCCTCTACAAAACCACCGCGCTTTGGCCAAGATGGTTGCTTTGAGACGGTTTTTTCATGCGGAGAAGGCCCCATCTACCCCGGTTTCGGCGGAGAGAACCTCTCAATTACAGAGCTCCCGGGGCCGAGCCCCCTCGGTGCCGTCCTCAACATTGAGCGAGAATGAACACTTCCAAAACATTGAAAGGCAATTCGAGGTGCTGCATGATCAACTGAAAGCACGACCTGTGCCTCCTTCGCAACCTCCGCTCTCTCGATCGTCGAGCCATCTAACGAATAAGAACTCGCGTCATGTCGACCTGGTCGATGCCCTTTTCTCCTCTCATCGGTACCGGATGCAGTCTTCTAGCACAATGTCTCCGATTACACCCTACAATGAGGACGTTGCTGAACGCAATATGGTGCCGTTCCTTCGACGGGAAGCACTAAAGCGCAGTCCTTACACTCGCATTATCTCAGCCCTATATCAAGAGGACGTGGCGGACCGGAACATGGCTCAGAATACCACATTCCCCACTGCTCGTCGGCTCACAGAGAGCCAGTCCTATCAGCTGGACGACAAACGACAGAGAGACGGTGCGAGAGGTCGTGCGCGCTCCAGATCTAAGGAAAGCCAGCTCATCAACTCTATCTCACAAGAAGCTCTTTACTCCGTCCGTAAATCTATTCGAGATCAGGTTGTTGCCGACGCGAATGGATCAGATTCAGCCGTTGAAGGTCTTCTACGAGCGCAGAGATCTGCCCCAACCCTATCTGAACTGACTCCTACCTCGGAAGATGGTATCTCCCAACACCTGGGTGTACCCCCGGCTCATAAGCAAGGAGACTCCTGGACTAACCGGCCGCTACCGGATAGCCCAACTTTGCCCACCACCATATCTGTCAACAAGAGGCAGCAAGAATCGTCCACCCCAAGTCCGCGGTTGTCGAGTAGTAGGAGGCCTTTATTGGGGCCGCGATCAGGATCCAAGAAGAACATCCTGGATCTCTCCATCAACACCGAATTGGCCACTCGAGGAAGGCCAAAAAAGATCACGCACAAGGCCATTCAACCCCCAACGCCCACCACCCTTGACACGAAGAACAATCCTAGCATTGCAGAGGTTATGAACAGTCCTCTACCAGTCGCAACTCCAACATCATCCCCATTACCAAGCTCAAATAAGAAAGTAGCCGAGATTATGGATATGTTCCGCAAAGCATACACCTCCACTCAAGAAATTACTCCGCACCCAACATTCGAGACCCTTCAAGATGCCATTATCCGCGAGATCAACTCCCACGAGGCTTTCCAAAGGGTTCCCGTTCCCGAGCAAGGGCCTCCATTCACACCTTCACCGTCTCAAGACTCATTCGAGAGCGCCACTCCCCCCAAGCCAATCGCTCTCAAAGAGGGCCAGAGGCGACGCCGCAAGAGCTCCTTCATCAGGCCACGGCGTGACTCGGAAACACGGAAAAGCATTTCGACAAGCGACCCTTCCAACGCTCCCCGTCGAGAACTTGAAGTCCCCGGCCGACGGCGACATACTGACGCCCCACCACCCTCGCCCGGCTTCTTCGAGACATTAATCCCTCAACACCACAATCCTCCTCCCGAGGAACCGGTCACCTACATGGATCTCATTCTTCGGTCCGAAAGCTCGGCGGAAGCCAACCAGAGCAGGATAAGCACCGTGAGCGTGAGCGGCGGAAGCTACCCTAGCTCCAATACAACCCCCTCGATCCTCTACATGCGCGCCCAAACTTCACCCACTAGCGATAGCCCAAGGAGCTTTACCAATTCCGACAGCGATTCGGATATCATTCATCTCCCCAGCGTCAGCAGCATTCCACAAGTCAAGGTCCATGGGGTCGATGGAAACAACGTTTCTTATGCCGCTGAGAACACGACGCCACGAAACGCCTACCGGTTAATGAACTGGCCAAAAAGGTCAAGCCGCAGCGTAAACCTGCGAAGCTCATTCGGGAAAAATCGTACGAATAGTGGCCAGTCGGTGGCGTCCTATTAAAGACCGGTTGAGTGCATATGACAAGTATACCCCTGCAAGGCATGAGGCCTTGTCACACCTTGCACTGCACTACATTACAACAATACCTCTCCTTCTTTTTGAGATCTTTCCTTATACATACGTCTATCATATACTCCGTACCTGGCGCACTCCTACCAGTTCTGACCTACCTTTTTCATACCCACCTAGTAAAAAGCGGCTAATTGTTTGCTTTACCAACATCATCAATACAAGCATGGAGCATTTCCCTTTCTATATCCCAAACTCCCTTTCCTATAACATCGCATATCTTCTGAATATACCTGAAGCTATTTCCACATTCTTGTCGTCTGTCCATCTTTGCATAAGTTCTGGGGCGGTGTTTTTGGCGTTAGTTAGGGTTAGTACGGATTTAACCTGTAGGCTATTTTTGACGATACATGCGAAGTACGGACCACTAAATCCATGAGTATAGCTTTAGCTGGGTATTATTTCTACGTGCTGTGTGGTAGATCGTTAGGGCTTGGGTGTACCCCATCGACGGAAATTGCTTTTTTGAATCAATGTGGTTAAATATATATATCTGCCACTTCCGCGTAAGCACCAAATGCCACTGCGATGAGTCTTACTGAACATGAAAAATAAAGCAAAGATTACCGATGATGTATTGTATTACTAGAAGATCATATCAAGATTTAGATGAGGGTGACTATCCCCTGACTTTGACTTACAGATACGCAGGTTGTCCAACTGACAAAACTCGAATATGCAACGCAACGCAACGCGATTCCAATTGCTTTAGGTATCTAGAATTCAAACGATCAATCAATCACTGCAACTGCGCCCCTTGTTATCACCCCTGCGCCTAACTACATGGCTTGCTACATACATAGACACTTTTTCTACGCCTCGGGAGGAAAGTCTGAAAATAGAACAAAAATCTATCTTTACCGGACTAAAAGCAAAGCAATGCTATGCTATGCTCAAAACGGCGATAGGGTGACGTGACGTTAGAGTCGTAAGAGTCATTCGTGGAGACCCAACCGCCGACAACGGCGGGGGTGAGGATGTTTTACTAGGAGCCAGCGCGAGATGCGCTGGGTAGCCGCTAGTATTTGAGTGGTGCTCGGATTAGTAGGAACCTAAAAGAAGAATATAGTCAGTATTCAGGTCTCTTGGTTGCTGATATTCGGGGTGAGGTGAGCTTACGGCCGAACATGCACCACTTCTCGGCGAATCGGGTACACTTTGGGTTAGTGCACTTTGTCTCGCCTGGGACAATGCCCTCAGGCTGGTCGAAGGGAATGCAGAGGGACTTGGCACCCATGGAAGGAGCACGAGAGTCCTGGGCTTCGCCGGAGTCCTCCTCGGCCTTGCGGGCGCTCATATCCTTGATTTGGTCCTCACACTCCTCAGTGAGACAGTGGGGGATGATACAGATGTTCTTGTCGTTGAGGGCGGGGGTGAATTCGTCCCAGTTGGTTATGAGCTTGCGGTGGCTGCGGTACAGGTCGTCGGCGCGCTTGAACATGTCCTTCTGGATGGTTTCGAGGAGAGCGGGGACGGCGGCGGAGAGTTCGGGGATGGGGATCGAGCCCTTGCCATCCTTGCCTGGGATGTCACGACGGGCAGTGGAGACGAAGTTGCCCGCGGACTCCCCAGGGCCGAACTCGATGCGCAGAGGAACACCACGGAGCTCCCACTCGTTGAACTTCCAGCCAGGAGAGTATCCCTCACGCTTGTCGCCGATGGCGCGGACACCAGCGTCAGTGAGAGTCTCGACAAGCTTATCGACTTCAGCGTAGAGCTTGGCGCGGTCTTCTTCAGTGAGCTTAGCGGTGATGCCGACAGGGACAACGACGACCTGGGTCTCAGCAACACGGGGAGGAAGGACCAAGCCATTGTCGTCACTGTGGATCATGACCATGACACCTAGGGTACGGGTAGACAGACCCCACGAGTTCTGCCAGACATGGAGAGGGGGCTTCTTCTCGTCACCCTTCGCCGATGGGTCCTCAACGGTAATACCGAACATCTTGCTGAAGTTCTGGCCGAGACCGTGAGAGGTACCACCCTGGATACCGCGACCAGTAGCCGGGATGTATCCTTCCACAGTTGTGGTGTAGAGACCACCCGCAAATTTCTCCTTCTCAGTCTTCTGACCCTTTACTACAGGAACAGCCAGGAGTTCCTCATAGATTTGCTCGTAGAGGTCAAGGATGTACATAACCTCCTCGTGAGCACTCTCTTGAGTCAGGTGCGCGGTGTGTCCTTCCTGCCACAAGAATTCTCGGGTTCGAAGGAATGGCTGGGGGTGTTTGAACTCCCATCGAACAACCGAGTTCCACTGGTTGAGCTTGAGAGGAAGGTCTCGATGACTCCGGATCCATTTGGCGTAGTAGGGGTACATGACAGTCTCGGACGTGGGACGAATAGCAATCTTCTTCTCGAGCGGGGTAGAGCCACTGTGAAAGAGGATAGAACATCAGCATGTATCAACAAAGAAGAGATAGGGTTATGCCGTACGCGTGAGTCACCCAAGCAACCTCAGCAGCGAAGCCCTCGATGTGGTCCTTCTCTCTCTGCAAAACATCCTCAGAGACGAACAGGGGGAAAGAACAGTTCTTGACGCCAATCTTCTTGATGCGCTGGTTGAACCACTGTTGGATCTCTTCCCAGATGGAGTACGAGGCAGGCTAGCCGTGTTATCAGACAAAGACTTTCTTTGATACACATAGAGCACACCAATGCTCACCTTCAGAATGTAACAGCCGGAGACATCGTAGTAGTCGAGCATATCACCCTTAGTGAGGACTTGCTGGTACCAGCCTGGGAAGTCCACGTTCTTGCTCACGTCGATACCAATCAAAGCCTTATCGGGGTTTTGTTTCGGTCCCTTGCCAGCGGACTTCTGGCCCTTGTCAGACTTTCCAGCCTTCGCGGCCTTTTCAGCCTTCTTAGCAGCCATCTCTGCTTGCTTGGCGGCCTTCTTTGCGGCGTTCTTCGAGACATCGCCCTGGGGAGCCTCTCCAGCGGGGTTCTGGGTGCGGTCAGGCAGTTCCTGAGGGGCAGCCGCGTTGTCGGCAGGAGCTTGGCTGGCCATTTTGATGGAGACCTTATCGAGACCTGGAAAGTCGACCTGGAAGCGGAAATCCGAAAGGACAAAAGCAATCTAGGGTCTCGTGGGGGAGTTGACTCACTGAGGGGGAAATCAAGTGGGATATCGAAATATTGTCACCGCCCGACCGGCAGAACTTTTGCTTAGCGCAGCCCATTCAACCCCCCCGAAAAGCAGCTGTCGGAGCTTGGACAATCGCTCACGCAGCATCTGAACAAAAATGGCAGGCATTTTCGAGGCGCCGCGTAATGCGGACACTCTCTGTGAGTATCACGTCTCTCCATGGCAGATTATGCCATCTCCACGCTCCAACGGCCGACTAACCAAACCACACAGTCCTAGGAGGCCAGAAAATCACCGGTGCCGACGTACGAGACCAGTGCGGTACGTCGATTCGAAATATGCGTTGTACTATACTCTGTTGCTTTTGAACCTGACAAAAATCCAGTTCTTGCGACTCAGGCGATTGCAAATGTGGTCAAGAGTTCGTTCGGCCCTTCAGGCCTGGACAAGATGATGGTCGACGATATCGGTGTATGCTTGTTGCGGACCCCGCGATATTGGGATATATTTCTGATAACTTCTAGGATGTGACGGTTACAAACGACGGTGCTACTATCTTGAGTTTGTTGGATATTGAGCACCCTGCTGGCAAGATTCTTGTGGATCTGGCCCAGCAACAGGATAGGGAGGTGCGTTAACTACTCCACCCATACTCGACTGCACCGAAGTACATACGCTGATTATCAACTAGGTCGGTGATGGAACCACATCTGTCGTCCTTATTGCCGCAGAGCTCCTTCGACGAGGAAACGAATTGATGAAGAACCGCATCCACCCCACAACTATCATCAACGGATACAGGCTGGCGCTTCGGGAGGCCGTGAAATATATGAATGAGAACATCGCCACAAAGGTGGACAACCTGGGCAAGGAAAGCTTGATTAACATTGCCAAGACGTCCATGTCCAGCAAGATCATCGGTGCCGATGCCGACTTCTTCGCGAACTTGGTCGTCGATGCAATGCTGCTGGTCAAGACCACAAACCAGAGGAACGAAGTCAAATACCCAGTCAAGGCAGTGAACCTGCTCAAGGCGCACGGAAAGAGTGGAACAGAATCAGTTCTTGTCAACGGCTATGCTCTTAACTGCACCGTTGCTTCCCAGGCCATGAAGACTCGGATAACAGACGCCAAGATTGCCTGTCTCGACATGAACCTGCAGAAGGAAAGAATGAAGCTCGGCGTTCAGATCACAGTTGAAGATCCCGATCAGCTTGAAAAGATCCGCCAGAGGGAATCCGGCATTGTTATTGAGCGAGTGGAGAAAATCCTCAAGTCTGGCGCGAACGTTGTCTTCACCACTAAAGGTATCGACGACATGGTTCTCAAGCTTTTTATTGAGAAGGGTGCCATGGCCGTTCGACGATGCAAGAAGGAGGATTTAAGACGCATTGCCAAGGCTACCGGAGCTACTCTGGTCAGCACACTCTCTGACCTGAACGGAGATGAGAAATTCGAAGCCTCTTACCTCGGCCATGCAGATGAGGTTGTCCAGGACCGGATATCCGATGACGAGTGTATCCTCGTCAAGGGTACCAAGGTCCACACTTCAGCGTCCATCATCCTGCGAGGACCCAACGATTTCAGTCTAGATGAGATGGAACGTTCAGTGCACGACTCACTCTGCGCTGTCAAGCGAGCATTGGAGAGTGGTAGCATCGTCCCCGGAGGCGGTGCTGTCGAGACAGCCCTTCACATGTACCTTGAAGAATTCGCCGTCACAGTGGTATGTAACATGTTCCCCATCCTTCGGTGCTCCTTTTGACAAAAACCACAGGGCTCTCGCGAGCAATTGGCCATTGGCGAATTCGCCCAATCCCTCCTTGTCGTTCCCAAGACCCTCGCCGTCAACGCCGCAAAAGACTCATCCGAGCTCGTCGCACAGCTCCGCAAGCGCCACGCCGTGTCCCAGCGCGTCCAGGAAGGCGAGGCCAACGAGAAAGAGAAGGCTGTGGCCAAGAAGAAGGAGTACCGAAACTACGGTCTCGACCTGACGAAGGGCCGTGTTCACGACTGCCTCAAAGCTGGTGTCCTGGAGCCTAGCATGGGTAAGCTTAAGCAGCTCAAGAGTGCTGTTGAAGCTTGCATTGCCATTATGCGCATTGATACCATGATTAAGCTGGATCCTGAACGCAAGGAAGATGATGGACACGGTCACGACCACTAGAGTAACGTTTTTTTCTTGGACGTGAGATCTTCCTACTTCTGTATGTACGGAATTTTAGACAAAAGTATAATAAGATCTAGTACCCAGAGTATGATCCCCTCAGAGACTTGACGCCTACAGACGCACCATCATATCAAAACACTAGCCAAGTTGGTACAGCGGAACTGCATCTGGAGACGATGTTTGTCTGGTAATTAGAAGTGTATTTCTTTGTGCATGCAGACGCCCTGTTCTATGCAAAGTCGCCGCTGATATCAGTATAATCGGGGTGCAAGCCCTCTAAATAGCAATCAAACACCCGCTAAGTGAAAAGAATATGCCATCAACGCCACAAAATGCTTGCAATGAACACCGGACAAACCCGAAAGACACGTAGAACCAAACATGCAAACAAGCACAAGATGATGGGATAGTTAAGACATTCGCTAAAATCATTCGTCTTCGTCTTCATAAGAGTCTTTCGTATCAGCCCAGCCGCATCGCCATCTACGGCCTTCGGTCTCTCCACCTGCGCGCAGGTCTCTTGCTTCAGAGCCCTCGCGCCAGCATCTAGCGCTGTAATCGTCGCTGACTGTGATTAGTTCGCCATCAACAGTCCATGATACTGCGGAGACTTCTTTCTTGTGGCCTTCAATCAGAGGTGTTCCTGTTGGGTAAATCGGGATTGTGTCTTCCAGGCGTTGTGACAGCCCTATGCTTGAGTTGGTACGGCGCAAACCAGAACGGGTGGAGAATGACGGCGTTGTTGGGGTTTGGTCAGGTTGAGCAGCCTGCCGTTGGGTCGAAGGGTCGAGAAAGTTTTCGTCTGTGGGAAATATTACAGCACAAGGTTCGCCGCTGCCAACCGCCAGCATCTCGGGCTTGTCACCAGCAGCCTTGCGAACGCCGATTTTGACGTAGAATGAAGCTACCCGTAAGCGCGGGTGACGGAACCCATACAGAGGTCCGAGGCCGTCTTTGTCAGACCCACCCGAACGTCGTGGGCGGTCATTGTTCAAGGAGAGCTCAGGAGCATGGCCAAGGACCAGGTGGGAAGTGGAATAGGCGTATACTGTCCCGTCCCGGCATAGGGAGTATAGTCGTGAACCGTCGCCACCCAGCGCCATAGAGGTAACGCCAAACCGACGGTATTTGATATGGCTATCTGGCTCTCGAGTGGTCGAAAGGGGAAGAGCAGGGCGGCCACGGCGATTGCTATGTGCCGTACGTAAATCCCACAACCGCACGCAGGCATTGGCTTCAGATGCGGTCACGAAAAGGTTTTCGCGGCCAGGCGGGAGGAATGCAAGTGAAGTTACCGTGATATCAGAACGGGCGACCTGAGGTTCAGTCTTCTCGGGAGTCGTTATTTGCGGCATCCACGCATGGGCGCCGTGCACGGTATTCAGAACTTGCGGGTAGGTCATTTTAGAGGATATGGCAGGGTCGAATTCTGATTCGGATTCAAGAGAGCACTGAACCTGCAGAGCGGGTTTCTCGAAGCCCTTGCAGCGCAGGTCCCAAATGTTTACATTCCCATCACGGCTGCACGTGGCAAGAACTTTATTGTTGGCGGCTGGCTGAAACTTTACCTGCTTCAGGGAAGACACGTGGTTAGACAGGCAATACACAGGCTTCTGAGTGGCCATGTCGATGACAATGGCGGTCTGGTCACCCGATGCCGTTGCTAGCAGCATATCATCGGATGAGAAATCCAGGTCCATGATGGCATTAGCATGCGGGCGAAATGTAAGATATGCTTTCGAGAACCCGACTTTATCGTCTTTTGCTGAATCAAGCAGGCGAATACCACCCTCTTCATCGCCAACGGCAACGAGTGTATTGGCTGCACGAACGGTTAATCAAGTTCGACCACAGATGAGTTTGCGACGTACTGTTGCATGCTGCAGTGCAAAATGGGAGCGCGAGACGATCGCCTGACGAGCTTGTACAAGCATAACTATCATCAGGTCGCGAATAGAATGTCGACGTCAAGTCTTGCCAGCCTAAAGCAGAGTGAGAAAGTGACATTTGGAGCTAATGAAGACGTTTACGAACCAACGCCGGAATTTGCCCGCATGGTTACTCGGTTGGCTCGAGTTCCCATGACACTGCGCATGAACAATGCCCCAGAGGTCGGCAAAGCCTTGGATCGTCGAACTGGAGCGACGGTAGAGACCTTGAGCGGAGGTTTGGCGGCCGGCGGGGGCCCGTCTTGGTTCGTCCGAAGTGCAGCGCCGACATCAATTTCTTTCACAGGGACCTCGACCCCTTCGTCATCCTCAACTAAGCCCTGTACACGAACTTTGCGAATTGGCGACGACTGAAGAGGAGAGCCAATGGATGAGAACGACAGTTTCCGCTTCTTGCTCGGTGTTCGCAAAAGATCTATAGTTTCCGGTTTGCTCATCGCAGCCTTCAATGTCCTCGTGAAAGCAGGCCCTAGGCGGTTGACTGCCGGAGAGCTGAGGGCCATTAGGGCCTGGCGACTAGTCCTAACAGCATTCCCAAGACCGCTATCCTGCAGCGAGCGAGGAGTAAAGAACCGTCTAAAGGAACGAGGCGTGACTGGAGGAGGCTTCTTCGGCTTGCGGCGTAAGCCAGCATCGGACGCTATTGAGGGCGGAGAGGAGGGGATTTCTTGAGTTGGCGAGAAGATCGGTTCAGACCGTGGTACCTCGGGCATATCATGACCGCGAGTCATTGTGTCCCATAGAGAATACAATCATACAACGGCATTCTACATGGGCGAGGACAAGGGTTAGAGAGGAGGGGAGGTCAGTCAAACCGGGAGATTCGAGGCATGGTGGAGCAGAGAATCCACCAGCAACAATTCGCGAGATTCGTTCCTTGACTCGCGACGTGGACGTGCGTGCTGTGCCTGACGCGAAGCAGCCAGAGCAGGAAGGCGGTCAAGCTTCCATTTAAAGTGGGAGTGCTGCTCAGACTGGGAAGGCGGTAGCTTTATGCCACCGGCGGTCTACCAAAATTTTAATTTTTTCCCGCAAAGGCCTTACTCTAGAACATAGAGTGAGAGCTTATACGCTTTCATTCAATTCACAAAATGGCTCCCATTAAGCGCAAGGGCAATGCCGCCGAGGAGGCATCAGCCCGCAACCCCCAGAAACGTGTGCGCGTGGGAACCGAGGAGCAGAAGAAGGACGGTAAGGGCTCGTCCGCGGGCTCTGCGCCGAAAGCTTCTGAGCTCGCCGGGCTGCGAGACGACGAGCCTTCTTTCCCTCGTGGTGGTGGGAGCGTCTTGACACCGCTTGAGCGGAAGCAAATTCACATTAAAGCGACGAAAGATGTTCTCTTCGAGCAAAAGAGCGGTACCAAGAGGCCTTCCAAAGACGATGATGAAGCCTTCGACGATGATACGGATATGGAGGACGCAGAGGAGGATGCGACAGCCCCCGCCAAGAAATCGCAGAAGCGAAAAGCAAAAGGCAAGAAGGACGCGAAGCAGGAAAAGCGTGACAAGAAGGGTGTCAAAATCGAGGGTTTGAGCTTCAAGGTACGATGATTTTTTTTCGTCGCAAAATGCTGCTACGTGCTAATGAGCCAGCGTCTGGTACCGGGTACCCTTATCCTGGGACAGGTCTCGAGTATAAACACCCATAACATTGGAATCTCGCTGCCGAACAACCTGACGGGTTACGTGCCTCTAACGGCCGTGTCGAAGACTCTCGAGAGCAAGATTGAGAAGATGCTGGAGGAAGAGGAAGAGGATTCAGACGAGGAGGATTTCGATCTCAACGACTACTTCTATCTCGGCCAATTCTTACGGACCTACGTCGTATCAGTCGGCAACAAGGCGGCCGATGCCAGCGCGAAGAGCAAGAAGCGCATTGAACTTTCGGTTGATCCACGGTCGGCGAACACCGGCCTCCAGAAGACAGATATAGTTGCCAATACTGCCGTTCAAGCATCTGTTCTTAGCGTGGAAGACCACGGTCTGGTCATGGACCTAGGTATTGAAGGCTCTGATGTCAGGGGCTTCATGTCATCGAAAGAAATCGACCCTCGGACCGACTATTCCACAATCAAGGAAGGATCTGTCTTCCTGTGCATGGTGACAGGTCAAAACGCCAGCGGCAATGTGATCAAGTTGTCCGCCAACCTCCAGTCTTCTGGATCGATCAAGAAGTCGCATTATCTCAGCGTGGCGCCTACTATCAACTCTTTCGCACCAGGTTCTGCAGCAGAGATTCTCCTGACGGATGTAACATCCAGCGGAATGATCGGCAAAATAATGGGTATGCTGGACACCACTGTTGACTTGGTGCACTCTGGTGGCGCCACAGGGAAGACAGACCTGACGAAGAAGTACAATAATGGTGCTAAGATTAAGGCCCGAATCTCGTGCACCTTTCCTGGCTCAGAACCATACAAGATCGGGTTCTCCATGCTTGACCACGTTCAGAAATTCACAACCGAGGGTCATGGGCCCAATTCATCCGAAGATGCGCCCGCCATTTCGGCCGTGATACCCGAGGCTACAGTTGTTAACGTAGATCCCGGCCTTGGTGTTTACGTTCAAATTGGGTCCACAAAGCATATGGGCTTTGTCCATGTATCGAGACTCGCAGATGGACAGGTCGAAACGATAACTTCTGACCATGGACCTTTCAAGATCGGTACCACCCATGAAGCAAGAGTTGTCGGCTATAGCGCCATTGATAACCTCTACTCTCTGTCTTTCGAGCGGAAAGTTATCGATCAGCCCTTCCTTCGCTTAGAAGATGTTACTCTTGGTGCAGTGGTCAAAGTAACCATTAACAAGGTTCTGATTGGAGAATCAGGTGTTACCGGTTTAATAGTTTCCTTGACCGATGGCATCACAGGATTTATCCCATCGGTGCACTTTGCAGACACCCGACTACAGTTTCCCGAAAAGAAGTTCCGCGAGGGGTTGTCTATCACAGCCAGGGTTCTTTCAGTTAACCTTGAAAAGCGTGAGGTTCGTCTGACCTTGAAGAAGAGTTTGTTGAACAGCGAGGCTGCCGTCTGGAAAGATTACAGGGACATTCTTCCAGGAGCCCAGTCTCCAGGAACAATCATCAACCTCCTTCACAATGGTGCTGTGGTTCAGTTCTACGGCAACGTTCGTGGCTGGTTGTCCGTATCGGAGATGAGTGAAGCTTACATTAAGGATCCCTCGCAACACTTCAAGCTTGGTCAAGTCGTCAATGTACATGCTCTGAACGTGGACGCAGCTCAGGCCAAACTTTCCGTGTCCTGCAGAGACCAGTCTTCTCTCGCTGAAAGTTACAGAACGGCTTTCGAGACTATTCGTCCTGGGCAGTCCGTCACCGGTACCGTGTTTGAAAAATCCGACGAGTACGTCCTTTTGAAGTTAGACGATCTCGGTGGCCTCGTGGCTCGATTGAGCGTGGGTCATGTAGCCGATGGATCTTCCTCTAAGCGTTCCTCGACTCTTTCCAAGATCCGTGTTGGTCAGAAACTCAACGAACTCGTTGTCCTCGACATCCACCGTGCTCATCGCCTCATCCATGTTACCAGCCGAGCAAGCCTTAAGAAGGCTGCCAAGGAGGCCAAAATGCCCAGCGCATTCGAGGACCTTCAAGAGGGCGCTGAAGTGACCGGTTTCATCAAGAATATCACACCTACCGGCCTCTTCGTGCAATTTCTTGGTGGGCTTACTGGCCTTGTGCCCAAGCGGCTTGTTGGATCCGAGGATGCGAACAAGCCTGACTTTGGTAAGGTTAACTTCCAGGTAGTCTCTGCTACTGTGCACTCCCTTGATACGGACTTCCGTCGATTCATTCTAAGTATGGATTCTTCGGAAGCGACACACGCTGGACCCAAGAAGGAGATCAAGAAATCTGCAAAGGAGTCCGCAGCCGCTGGTGATGAATCCCTCACCAATCCCATTGACGAAACTCTGAACGCCAAGTCTGATATCACTGTTGGTCGTGTCGTGAAGTGCAAGATCAACTCCGTCAAAGGAACCCAGATTAATGTTAAGCTCGCCGACAACGTTCAGGGTCGTATTGATATATCCGAGGTGTTTGACAGCTGGGAAGATATCAAAGACAAGAAACATCCTTTGGCTCATTTCCGCCCTGGTCAGGTCGTGACAGCGAAGGTCCTGGGTCTGCATGATGCTCGCAGTTACACATTCCTTCCGATCAGTCACCGCAGCGGAAAGTTCAACGTCTATGAGCTTTCCATGAAGCCCAAGTTTGTCAAATCCAACAACGCCACTCCGCTAACAATCGAGCAAGTGCAAGCTGGGTCTTCATCGTTCGGCTTTATCAACAATGCTGGCAATGATTTCTTCTGGGTCAGTTTATCACCCAATGTCCGTGGACGATTGCGATTCATCGACGCATCGGACGATCTGTCTCTCCTCGCCGACCTTCAGAAGCAATACCCCATCGGATGCGCACTGAAGTTCCACGTCACTGGTGTCGATGCCGAAAAGGGCCATATCGATCTCTCAGCTAGGGAACGGTCCGAAAGCCTCACCTTTGACGACTTGTCTGTTGGCATGGTCCTACCTACCAGAGTGACAAGAGTCACGGACAAGCAGGTCATTATGCAGCTTAACAACACACTCGTCGGTGCTGTTGATTTAATCAACATGGCGGACGACTTCTCGAAGGCTGATCCAAATGCTTACCATAAAAATGAAGTAGTCCGCTCATGTATCATTGGTGTTGACAAAGCCAACCGGAAGATCCATCTCTCTCTACGGCCGTCGAAAGTACTGAGCTCTTCTCTTTCCGTTCAAGATCCCGAAATCACCTCAATAGAGCAAGTCAAGGTCAACGATATCATCCGCGGTTTCGTGCGACAGGTTTCTGACGGCGGTCTTTTCGTTACTGTTGGTCAAAATGTTGTCGCGTTTGTTCGAATTTCCGACCTCTCGGACTCTTATCTCAAAGAGTGGAAAGACTCTTTTCAGGTTGGCCAGCTAGTCAAGGGACGAGTTACCGTTGTTGACCCAGAGCACAAGAAGCTTCAGATGAGTCTGAAAGAATCAGTTCTTGATCCGAACTACAAGGCCCCCATCACGCTTCACGACCTCAAACCTGGCCAAACTGTCACGGGCAAAGTCCGCAAGGTCGAGCAATTTGGTGCGTTCATCGTTATTGATGGCTCTTCCAATGTTAGTGGTCTTTGCCATCGTACCGAAATGGCGGATAACCGAGTGGAGGATGCCAGAACTCTGTACGACGAAGGTGATGCTGTGAAGGCCAAGGTTCTCAAGGTTGATCGTGAGCAAGGAAAGATCTCTTTGGGGCTCAAGGCTTCCTATTTCGATGATGAGGATGAGGATGAGGATGAGGATGAGGAGAGTGGTGACGAGGATGATGAATCAGGAGTCAGCCTTGATGGTCTTGGTGGAGTTGAGCTTGAAGGATTTGACGGGAGCGACGAGGATGACGACAGCGATGTTTCAATGGGTGGTGTTGACCTTGAAGACGAGAGCGAAAGTGAAGAGGAAAGCGAGGATGAGGAAGAGGATGACGACGATGAAGAAGAATCCGCGAATAAACCTCGACAGGGCGGTCTTGGTGCCGTTGGTTTCGATTGGAACGGCGACGCAAAGGATGAGGACGAGGCCATGCATTCGGAGTCTGATGAGGAGGACAAGGGACCACAGAAGAAGAAAAAGCACCGAAAGCCTGAAATCCAGGTCGACCGGACAGGTGAGCTTGATGCCAATGGGCCGCAATCGATCGCCGACTTCGAACGACTCCTGCTTGGTGAGCCTGACTCATCGCTTCTCTGGCTGAGATACATGGCATTCCAGCTCGAGTTGGGAGAAGTTGACAAGGCCAGGGAGATCGCTGAACGTGCTCTCCGTACCATTACCATTGGCCAAGACACGGAAAAGCTGAACATTTGGGTTGCTATGCTCAACTTGGAGAACACATATGGCGACGACGATACCCTGGAGGAAGTCTTCAAGCGTGCTTGCCAGTACAACGATACTCAGGAAATCTACGAGCGGCTGACGAGCATCTACATCCAGTCCGGCAAAAACGAGGTAAGAATCACTTGCGCTCCGCACTCGGCTTCAAGCAAACACTAACAGCCGTTGCAGAAAGCCGACGAGCTCTTCAAACAAGCCCTCAAGAAGAAGGTCTTCCCCAACTCGCCCAAATTCTTCATCAACTACGCCACATTCCTCTACGACACCATGGCCGCCCCCGACCGCGGTCGTGGTCTCCTTTCCCGCGCCCTCCAGTCCCTCCCCAAGAACACGCACGTCGAAACCACATCCAAGTTCGCTCAGATCGAGTTCCGCTCTCCCAACGGTGACGTCGAACGTGGCCGCACCGTCTTTGAGGGCCTCCTCTCCTCCTTCCCCAAGCGCATTGATCTCTGGAACGTCCTTTTGGACCTGGAAATCAAGAACGGTGATGCTGAGCAAGTGCGCCGGCTATTTGAGCGGGTCCTTGGCATCAAGGACGTGAAGAAGGGTGCCGGCTTAGTTATTGATGAGGCTAAGAAACTCAAGCCTAAGAAGGCTCGCTTCTTCTTCAAGAAATGGCTCGAGTACGAGGAGAAGAAGGGCAACGAGAAGACGGTTGAGGAGACCAAAGCCAAGGCTGCGGAGTACGTCAAGTCTCTGCAGCAGGATTGATTATTTCCTGCAGGGCGTAATGCTTCTTTTTGATGATCACGGTGTTCTGCTTGGGTTGGTTTATTGTACTGTATATAAAAGCATCCATAGCCTGGACTTCTTATAGATATTGAAGGCAAAAGTCATTGCATAATTCTTCTACCAACAACTAATGCGTAGAAGTAGCAATCAACACTGGGTATCTATTTCAAGCCCCCCTCTTCTCCGCCATCAACCGCCGATATTCCTCGACAATATTCCTCCGCTCATTCGCAAGCTCCTCTCGCCTCCTCAAACTTCCCACAGAAGCAGGCACATTCGCAACATCCACCTTTGCCCCACCACGCACCTTGAATATCTCCCTCGGCTTCTTCAACTGCGGCGGCTCCTGCGCAACCTCAAACGGATTCACGCCTGCCCTCTTCTTCTTCAGCTTCGCCCATGGATCAGGTCCGTCATCGTCCTCGCCTCCCTTCCTCTTCTTCGCACCACCAGAATGGTTCGGATTCCTCTTCTTTTTGCCAGCCTCAACCTCCCAGTCCTTCCACAGCTGCAGCTGCTCCTCCATCTCTTCCTGCCGTTCCTCCCGCTCCGCCGCCTCGCGCTCCTTGATCCGGGCGTCGTCCTCACGCCACTGCGACTGTAGCCTCTTCAGATGTTTTTCGTGCTTCGTTGTGCGCTGCTCGCGGATCTTAGGGAGGTCGTTAGATGTTGGTTTGTTCGACCGCTTCATATCCGCGAGGGGCATTTCGCGGTCCACGCGAGCCGCGAAGTCAGCCAGTTTCTCGCCAGGCAGGATCTTCGGCGCGACCGTCTTCGTTTCTACCTCTTCTGGCTTCGTGGTTGTTGTGACTGATTGCTTCTTGTTCTTATTCTTGCGCGGAACAACGGGGGTATCGCTTTCGCTGCCGCTGTCACTATCGCTGCCATCGCCATCGCGTCTCCGCTTTTTGCTCTGCTGCGTCTGCCTTCTCTCCTGGAACTGCATCAGTTGTCGGAATGCGCGCGGCGTATCATCCTCCAAGGCAGATTTGCGTCTTGACGTTGCAGCAATCGCTTTTTCGTTTGGCTTTGGCGCGGGCGCCTTGCCGTCTGTTGCGTGGGGTTGAGATTTCGGCTTCGCGTTTGGATTTCCGGTTCGCTTTGATTTTTGCTTGCCGTTGAATTTGTCTTTCCCGCTGGGTTTTGAGGGATCTCTGACCGGGAGGGATTTGGCTATTAGGGATGGCGGGAGGTCGTAGGTGCTGTTGAGAGTTTTGTAAATAATCGGGTTTAGATCAATGAAAATATAACATACCTTTCGTCATTTTGCCGGCGCTTGTGTTTATGAGGCATTTGGGGCTGTTATTCAATGCTGTTTCTAGCATCGGTTCTTGTCTGGGATGCAGTATTTTTTTGCGGACTTAAGCCTTATCTTATCTTGGCTATCTTATCTACGTAGTCTACCGCTTTCCGTTGTCGTTTATTCTGCCACTGTATATACATCTATAGGTGCATAGCCTATGTTTAAGCCAATTGTCTGTCCGTAATCCCTTGATATATTTGCTATTGTATGTCAATTTGGCTTCACCGAGATCTTATCCTCGGTATCCCCTCAATGAACATTTGCAGTTTGTGGTAGCGCGTTCATTTGGAAGTGGCAGTAGAGTGGAAGATCAACAAAGCTACAAGCTGTATATCACTGTCTTCGTGATTAAAGATCTCGCAGACTTCAGAAAATCTCTTGTTTCAAGCACTTCTGCCTGGCGGCTGCCGCGTAGCAAGCTTTTGTGGCGTGGTCTGTTCTGGTCTGTTCCGCGTAGTCCACGATCGAGACAACTACCTTGACCTAGTCCAAGCGCACCTAATCTAAGCTCCCAGAACAGTGTCGGGCTAACGCAATACTGCCGTGGTTTGTGAAAGTCAGACAATAATCCAAAATGCCTCACCTCTTTTGGTCGCCTTGCTATAATGAGTTTGACTCAGACTCGTATTTTGCCAGGTAGAGCGGAGTAGATAGCAAATCATGTCTTCCTGGCGGTATCCTGGAAACAACATCATACGTATGCTAGGGCCGACTTCGTCTATTTTCGGTAGCCCTTGACTTCATAGTAGGTGATAGGCCGCTAGGTATCCAATGCTTACAGACGTTGGTCCGGATATCGTGTTTGAGCATGTTCTTACTCCAGTGGCGCCAATTGCCCATGAGGTCGAGGAGAAGTCTGTATGTTTCGAGGAATTCGCAATTTCTGCCACGGACCGATGTAACCCTAACAAGGAACTGAGTACCGTAATCATGAACGAAGTCTAGCACATCAGAAAAGCGAAAATGGGCAATCATCTCTGCCTGGCAAGTTCACATCTGTATATGCTCGCGGCCTTCGGGGGCTCAGCAAAACGACAGCGGCGCGGCGAAACTGAGGTCATGACCCTGGGAAAGGCGATGCTTGAGTGCTGGAATGGAACAGGAGACAGACCTATACTAAAAGAGCTGCATATACATCTCGGAGGCTTGTATGTTGGAAATGTAATGAAAGACAGGCCGCGTCATCTACATTCGAAGATAGATCAGGTCTGCTATATCACAAGGGCTGTTAGCTAGCGAACGAATCAGTCTGAGAGAAACCAAGCGGCGGAAAGGGTGTTCTTGTCCCTGATAAGCCTCCGAGTTGCAAGGGGCACCCAAGTAGTAGCGAGCGAGTGGGAAGGAGAGTAATAGTGCTACCTGGATAATGAATCTGGGAGACTTTGTGTGAGGTTCTATGGCCGCCAGGGTAGGTTGGTAAGTTGGATATTGAGTCTACTACTGATGATGAATAATGATCAACAATAGGGTCCGTGGAAAGCAGAATGCTTGCAAAGGTTGTGGATGGGGGGTTATATTTGGCTTGAAGAGGTGATTCAAATGACCAATGAGGGAGGACGATGCGGCACATGGCCGTTTGGATCATCTCCAGCGTCTGGATCACCGATGTTCCCGCCAACTGCTCCGCGCGGGCGACGAATCCTTTGCTGCCCCCGGCGCGCATGCTTCGGACCCTGAGCCTGAAGATGTGCTACCACGGGACTAACAGTTCGATCAAGAGGGAAAGAAGGGACCGGGTGTGGTGGGAAGGATAAATACTCCCTTGTCCGCTGTTCGGCTCAAAAAGACGGTTGAGTATGGCTACCTAGATATTGCGCCAATCCTCATTCTTAGTCATGTCGTCTTTGTCCTCCCCTCCTCGTTATTCTCAACAATTCTTTACCCCTCTGCTTCCTGTACAGCGCGATGTCTACTCCGACAGCGAAGGGAAGACTTACAATAAAGGCTCGGTCAATAAAGCAGGCATTGTTGGCTGTCGTGAGGTATCGGAATCTACTTACGACTCCGACTCGGAAGAAGCTCGGCAACGGGGCAGACAGAAACAGGACTCGCTATGGGCCCGCGGGTTGGCTATAGTAGTCTCGCCGTTATTTGCTTCTTCCTCGGCCAAGATCGAGACATCGGATGCCTCTCGTCCTTTACTTCCACTTCACGCCAAATATTCCAAGCTCCAGCCCCGATGGCTCCGAACGCCGACCCGATCCTGCTGCCTTCTATATAGTGTGGTGGCCTTTCTCGTCATGTTGTAAGTGCCCGGCTTGCTTCCGCGCCAACGGAATCTAACAAATTTCCTAGAGGAATTTTCCAGTTTATTTCCCTCGCTTGTGGCATCGTCATCTCGTTCTTCCCTGATGAGATCGATCGAGTAACGGGTCGCTGGCGGCAACCTCCAGATGCTGATCCTGCGGACATCACTCGCTGGCCTACAGACATTTCACGGGATATAGTCCCTGTTTCATGCCATTCGCATAACGACTACTGGCGCCGTGTACCTCTATATTCCGCCATTGAGGCTGGGTGTACAGGCGTCGAGGCCGATGTGTGGCTTTTTGATGACGAACTCTTTGTTGGCCATACCCGCGCGGCTCTTACCCCTAGCCGCACGCTACGAAAGATGTACATTGATCCTTTGATGAAGATCCTGGGCAAACAAAACCCCATTACTCATTTTCATCCCGACACTGATCAACCCCGAAATGGGGTCTTCGACACGGATCCTTCACAGACTTTAGTTCTTCTCATCGATTTCAAGACTGATGGAGAGGAGGCTTGGAACTATGTATACACCCAATTGACGCCGCTCCGTGAGAGTGGCTACCTAACCTACTACAACGGCAGCGACATTATCAACGGCCCCATCACTGTAGTTGGTACAGGGAATGCCCCTTTCAATCGGATCGCAGCAAGCACTACCTACCGCGACATCTTCTTTGATGCGCCGCTTAATCGATTAGTGAACAACGTCGACCGGATTGATATCAACACGCGTCTGAAAGGGCGGACTGGTAATGCCGGCCAGGGCATGTCAGGAATCTCCGATGGGGATATTAGGCCGGACACTTTTAACCTGACCAACAGCTACTATGCCTCGGTCTCTTTCAAGAAAGCCGTGGGTGTCCCATGGATGCTCCACCTTACAGATCGCCAGATACAGACAATCAGGGCCCAAATCAGGGCCGCTCACCGGCAAGGCCTCAAGGTCCGATACTGGGGAACGCCTGACTGGCCAAGGAGCCTGCGAAATCATGTTTGGCGGGTCCTAGCCAGTGAAGGCGCTGACATGCTCAATGTGGACGACCTTGTGAGCGCGACAAGGAAGGACTGGGCGCCTAGCTTCTCCGACTGGTGGCATTGAACCCAATTTCTTGGGTGAGACACCGAGGAAACTGTGATCTGGTTCAACAGTGAGCATTTGTCCTGAAGTAAGGCGTTTGGTTGTGGGACTCAGAGTTAATCTATACCAGGACATGGTCATGATAACCACAAGAGACTTACGATGCGTCGTTTCTGATTACGCCTACATGGCATAGACCATGGCTTTTATGATTTTGTTACGTTTGAATATACCCCCGAGCGTTGCGATGTTTTTGCTGCATGAATTGGAGGCCAAGGAGGCCTACTTGCGACGACACAACTATCTCCCACCTTCACTTTTAGGCCTTTCGAAGAATATTCTACTAGACTTAGATTTCTATAGTTCAAATTACAGTCACACGCAAAACATTTGATTTTGGGTATCATCGTGACAACAGAAAAGGAAAATGCCCTGGCGCGGATATCTTGAGGCGAGCAGATCATCATGCGCTCTATATCTATAGACAACGCTTTCTTAAAATCATCATAGGCAGAGCAACGCCTCCTCACCAAACTCCCTGGCTATGCTCCCCTCCTCTCTCAAAATACCGCCCAGCCAATCCTTCGCCGTCTCGAAATCTGCCGCCCCAAACTTAACAAGAACACAGCCCGCCCGAACATGCGCCGCAGTAAACGTCACCCGGGAGTCGTAGTTCTGCGGAGCCTCCGCAGCGGCAGGGGCAGAAGACGACCAGTTTCGCGCCCCAATACGCGGGAGCGAGGTGAACTTCTCAACGAAGAAGGATGAGAGTTTTTCAAAGACAGGGCCATAAAGGATCAAGGTACCGATCACACCATGGGGACTTGTACGTTCGCGAATTAGAGATCTGGGTGGATTGTTTCCGGCTTGAGGACTGGCGGAGGTTTCATCATTGAGGATCAATGAGTCGCGGAGGAGAAGCTTCTTCTTCTCTTTCTTCTCGTTGTTTTCAGAGGACGTAGGTTCATCCAGCAGCCATATTTCGTTCTTCCCCTTCCAGAGATTGAAGTCCCAGTTTTCGCCGCGTGAGGAGCGACCTTGCGTTACCCAGTCTAGGACGCAGAGGCTGCTCCTACATGAGCCCTTCGCTATGTTATCAACGGTAAAGGTTTGGATCTGTTCGTAGCGACTGTCTTTGAATGGCGCTGAGGGATCGGGCAGGTAGCATAGCGCTGCTTCTTGGCCGATGCGCACGTCTAGTGTCTGACGGCTTTGATCTGATAAAGTGCGCCCCGGCGATGTTTCTGTTTTGAATATCTTTGTGCTGCCCTGAGGGGTTGTGACGACGAGCCTGGTGCGCGGCTCCAGCGTTATCGAGACATCGATCTGGTCGCCTGGCAGGAGGCCGCCACCGTAAGTGAGGAGGTATAGATGGACGGGTTGAGAGGCGGAAGGTGATGCAGATTGCGGCACGAAGCCCGGCGTGCGCGTGAGGAGTTTGAGTGGGTATTTGTATGTCAGAGTGCTGAGGGAGGGATTCGCGGGGGGAAGTAGCGAGAGCACGACTTTGCCTTGCCCAGGCTTTGCGATTGAGGACTCGAAGGGCGACCTGACTGGCATTTTGGTTGCTTATCTGGCGGAGATCTTTAGGGGAGGAGACACGAGGTTGGCGGAGAGAAAGATTCTATATTCAGCGGCTTCAAATTTAACGGCATGACGAGACTTCTTATAGGCAATGTCGACGATCGTCGGATGTGATGCAACCGTAGACGGTGTCTTGGACTTGGACTTGTGAGGTCCTTCTGCTTGACCGGGACCGGGGATATCTGCGAATGTCCGGGCCCAAGAGTGGCTCTGGTCCAACCGCTTGAGCTCAGTGCTGCGTAAAAGCGCTCCGGCGGAGTTTCTATGGACAGCTTGCAATCAATGCACATATGATTGAGGGCCTTGGCACCCCAATACAGACCGTTACACAGCTTTCAAAGGTGTCGGTGATGGAGCAGAATGGATTTCCATTACGGCATCAGCACGGCCTTCTCCTCTTCCCCGCAGACAGCGCCGATCAGGTCTCTACAGGGCTAGGGCTAGTGCATCATGTGATGCGCATAAGACAGAATTACTAATTGTGAAACGTCTGTTGTGCCTTAGGAATGAGGCATTAACAGGCATCAAAGCGCGTCTTGTGCCCGTTCGCAAGTCTCAAGCCAACTCCGCGTCCTCCACTCTCCCTTACTCCTCCCTCGTCGAGTCTCATCCCGACTGGCGCAGCGCAAACTTGATTCATTGAGTGTCAGTACTTTCAGCCGTATTTATCACTTTTCTCGCCCCATCGACAGGTGGAGGATAACGCGCGCGCAGCAACACCATATCGTCGCGTTCCGTCTAGCCCGCAACAACCCCGCGCTCAAGCACAGTCTTCGCTCTTCATTCGCCAATGTGCGTGGCATAAACTATCGGAGCATATAACTACCGCTATATTGAATCATATCCAACTCTGCGAGAAACATGGAGCCCGAGTTACGCTTTTCCTCGCCCCAACCTGCATTGACCCAGGACACCGCCACGCCGTCAGGAGACAGGAGAAAATCCAGTCGGGCGACGCGCAAACCCGCATTATTCTCACAATCTTATAGCGATGCCAATGGTGCGACCGCAGGCGGCGCCAAACGAAAACGAACAACTACCGGCGACGAAAACGAAGATGGGACTCAAGACGCGTCGGAGCCAGAAAGCGAGGAAGTAGAGGATGATGATGAGCCTGATGAGGAGGAATTACGAGAGCAGAGGCGCGCTGCACGCAGAGCATCTTCCAAGAAAGCATCTTCGGGGACGAAAAGCAAGCCCAAGTCGCAAGGGCCTCGCAGCGCGAAGAAGCCCAAAGTAACTGGGAATGGGATAGGAAACCAGCTGCCTCTGCGGCCCGCTACGAACGGTAAAAAGCCTGCGTCGCGGCCGAAAAGACCGCAGGTACGACCGAGTTTGGCTGCTGGCGAGAGTGGTCTTTATGGTATAGTTTGCGCTTCCCTTGTCTTCGATTTGAGCTGTCTGTCTTCGAGCTAATATCTATGATTCTTTAGCGGAGGTCTTCGGCAAGGGACGTAACGCGGAAACTGTCGCGGCAGAATGGCTCACACGGTATCAGGAGTCGCAGACCACTGCGATGCGCGATTTGGTCAATTTGGTGCTTAGGTCTTCGGGAACAGACATCCTGGTCTCAACAGAGGACATCGAAGATGTTGACCATATATCACAGCGCGTTACGGATGTTCAGGACGAATATGCTGCTGGGGGCATTTCCGACTATCCTTTGATCTCCAAGTCTCGAAAATACAGGTCTTTCCAGCCCGTTTTGGAAAACTTTTTCGTGGCTCTGATGCAGACCTTGCACCATTCTTCGATTCTCTACGACGACAAAGTCCTTTACGAAAATCTCCAGTCTTGGCTGTCATCGCTTTCTTCTTCTAACTGTAGACCTTTCAGACACACCGCAACCGTTGTCGCTTTATCAAACATGAATGCCCTCTGCGACATTGCGCGCGAGGTGGTGACTTCGGTTTCAACTTCCCGAAAACAGCTGGAAAACGAAAGAAAGAAGAAAACGGTCAACAAAGGCCGGGCTGACGCGATCAAGGTGTCTATCCAAGAAGGCGAAGCTAAGCTTGAACTCATAGACGACCTTCTTAAGGACGGAGTGAATATCATCTTCGTCAACCGCTACCGGGACGTTGACCCAAAAATTCGTGCAGAGAGCATAGCGGCGCTAGGACGGTGGATGCGCAGTTACAGGGAATACTTTTTCGAGGGCCAGTTCCTTCGGTATTGTGGTTGGATCATATCCGACAGCGATGTCCATACGCGGTCCGTTGCACTACAACAGCTTTTGAGCATATACTCGAATAAAGACAACATTGCTGGTGTGCGTTCCTTCACTGAGCGTTTCCGCCACCGGTTTGTGGAAATAGCCACTCACGATTCGGACGTTGGGATGCGTACCATGGCGATTGAGCTGCTTGATCTGATTCGGGATGCTGGACTAATCGAGCCTGCTGATGTCGACACTATCGGCAAACTCATCTTCGACTCCGAGGCGCGCGTGCGCAAGGCGGCGGGCCCCTTCTTTGTCGCAAATGTCCAGGATGTTTTCGACTCAACGGTTGAGGAGGTTGCGGATGAGATAAATGAAGTATTTGGTGATGATGAGGACGAAGATGATTTTGAGTCACCGAAACGTTCATGGATCAAGTTCAAATGCCTTGCAGACATCATTCAGGCTTATGATACTCCAGAAGACGAATCTACCCCTGAACTTAACATCAAGTCTCGTGATGCCCTTTCGGGTATCTCGGTGGATTCACGATTTGTGCTTGCCACCGAAGCTATCTACCCGGTCTTTAGTGAGCTGACAAGTTGGCAATCTCTGGCCGGCTACCTTCTTTTTGATCATTCTCAGATCGACGATGAACCCAGTGACGATGACACCAGCGGGATGGTCAAAAAGCTGTACAAGATGCAGGAGGGCCAGGAAGTAATCCTACTGGAGGTGCTATGTTGTGCTGTTAAACTCCGGATCCTCGACGTTGCAAAATCTGATATTGACAAGCGGGGCCGAAAGATCAAGGCACTGACCGACAGAATCCCGGAGCTACAGGAGGAAATCGCTCATGGCCTTGCTCAAATCATCCCGCAGCTTCTGAACAAATTTGGTTCTACACCTGAAGCCGC
Source organism: Aspergillus mulundensis (assembly GCF_003369625.1). Taxonomy (NCBI): domain Eukaryota; kingdom Fungi; phylum Ascomycota; class Eurotiomycetes; order Eurotiales; family Aspergillaceae; genus Aspergillus; species Aspergillus mulundensis. Next base: position 335,485 of record NW_020797893.1, on the reverse strand, counting down.
TGCTGCGGTTCTCCGATTGGAGCACTTTGTGGACCTTGATAAGATTCAAGATCTTCAAAAAGACGCAACGGCCTACACGTCCTTGCTGAATGACATCAACAAGCAGTTCCTGACCCATTCCGACCAAGATGTCCTATCTGAAGCTAGCGTTGCTTTCCTCCATGCGAAGAGCTCAGATGATATGCGCGAAGCGTTGGAGAGCAAAATTCAAGAACTTTGGGATGACATGGTCGATACCCTCGGCAGGCTCTCTCAACAAAAAGAAGTGACGAGTGACGACCCATTACCGCCTTCAGTCTTGAGCGAGCTCAATAACACTGTGACCAGGATCTCTAATCTTTCTAGTGTGACGGATTGCACACAGATCCTAGAGACACCTCCCTCCAGCCGGTCGAAGGGACGGAGTAAAAAGGACTCAGAAGCTCTGTTCAACACAATGTTGCAACTGGTGCAACGAGGCTTAAGGGTGGAAACACCGATAGAATCCGATGAAGACGAGGACGGAGCGAGAGCAGAGACTGAGGTGGTAATTAACAGTATCAGGACGCTCTTGTTCTACTTCATGTGGAAAGTACAAACTCTACGAGGGTCCTTACAGTCTGGAAAGGCAAAATTCACGACATCCTATTTCGAGGCTCTGACGAAGAGCCGAGAGTTGTTCGTGGAGGCTCTTGTTGATATCATGAAACAGCGGTCCGGATTGGACGATGTGCGCTTCGCCGCTACTACCACTCTTCTGGATCTCCAGACCCTGTTTGGTACATTGCGGAACATTGGCCCCGGCGCTGGCAATGATGAAGATACCATCTTCCAGACCCAAAGCCTAGTACATGAGTTCGACGACAATGTCCAGACACTGATAACGAAGATTCACGGGATTGCTCTGAGAACACACGCGAAGAAGTCACGCGTTCCCTTCGAACCTGCAGAGGACGATGCTCCAGCCTCCGATTCGGAGCTCGAAAGGGAGCCTGAGGAGGAGGACGAGGAGGGTGATCAGGCGCTCCGCGATGAGCGGCTGCGAACAAAAATCGTCGCAGAGCAGCGACTATGCGAACTTACCGCAAAGCTCGTACTCGCCATCATTGGACGCATCATCGATTCCTCTGGGCAGTTGAAGAAGAAGCTGCTGAAGCATAAGACCCAGCTTGGTCCGAACTACCGCGAGGTTTTGGTTTACCTCGAAGACCGGCCCGCAAAACGCGCCGCTTCGCGTCCTGCTCCGTCTAAAGAGAAGCAATCTGCTGCGCAAAGCGCAGATAAACTCCAAGCTGGACCTGCACCCAGCAAGGGCCCTGCACAGGCCAAGTCCACTGAAAGGGTCGATGAAGAGTCTGACGAGGAGCAGCAGCGAGCCAGTGACGAAGAGATGGAGGAAGATAACATCGCCATCGACAAGGATAACGATGAAGACGAAGAAAACGAGCTCGCAGCCCCCGAGCCAGATGACGATGAGATCATGGGTGATTGATCCTGTGGCTTCTCCTCTTTCTCCTTTTGTCTTTCTCCTTCCCCCTTGGTTTAGCTACTCCGCCCTCAACAAAACTCGGTGTATACGGCGCTTGACTTCTACATGTTCAGATTCATGACTTGATTTATGTGCTTCTATTTTCTCACTGGCCGCTTTAGCATAGGTCTAATTCTTCTCTGATTTTCTCCGCAATCTAGTACCATACACTCCCGTCTGATTCGACTCTGCTTCCTGGTCCAGCACCTTTTATCTATTATTGCCTTCTGTTTGACGCTGTACACTGTACGTTAATTTGCGTTCTCATGTAATGGATTTGTGATATCCTTCTGGAAGTGGCTGTATCTGTAAGGCAAGTTGACTCGTTCTCCACCTTGCTTGGATCTTGCATCTATCCATTGTCACCTAAGATCGTTGCATTGGTCGCATAGTGCCGCGATCTTCCAGGTTATGTTGGAAGAAGGTCTAATGGAATCTCAAATATATATTGCAGGGTTAGCGGTCCATCACCTAGGCATAACCAAGCTTTCGCCTATTGCGAGTGATAAAAAAGACAGAGCGTAGATGCTGGGCTTTGATCTGAGCAAGTATTATTGACCAATGATCTAGGAAGCATGGGTGTGAGTTAGTTGCGTTCTGTTTCTGTAAGCCACCATGATATTGTTGACTACGTATACGGAGAAAACCAGCCCATCAACCAGGTACTTCTTTGTGCTTAGTAGACGTTTGATTGTGTCCTGCATTTCAAGAGACTCGACTCTGCTCACTCATCGTAAAGGACTAACAAGGTAAGGCCGAGAGAAGAGCCTTTCTTTGCAGGGAGCAAGATATTATCAACATCGGGCTATATTCTTTGGTCGAGCAGTCCAAATTCACCAATGTAGTCGCGGGATGGGTTGCTAATCAGACCGGAAAAACTACACGTTTAGGTTCAAATTCTTCTTTTAGGGCGTAGATACGAATTCAAACATACAAGCAGACCTCCTCCATGGAACAGATCGCGCCTTGATGGGAAAATGGGGTTATGGCAAAAGGTAACAGAGAAAAACAACCAATTTAGAACCTATAGACAATTACGCCTGTGTATGAGGAATGCTAGGGTGACCTGTTAAATAAAGGGATACATGACGGTGAATCTTGTTTATCGCGAAATATCAAACCATAATAAGAAAGAGGAATATAGAAGTCCGACGAAATAAGAACAGTTGGAACGTCGAGGGGTAAGAAGGGGAAATGAAGAACCGAAACATCCTCGCGTGGTATCTGAATTATTAATCCCCCGAGCCCCAGGCAAGTCCTGGAGAACAATATCCAGCTCGAAGAATCAACGTGCCATCACTGCAGGAGACGATGTGAAATCCTGCGGCGAGGAATTGCTGACTGCACGTAAGCAACGTAGACGCGAATCGAAGCCACAATCCACCACCAGGAGGGAAGGGGCTGAGGGGTTGAGCATTAACTTTGCCCGAGATCGTTCTCCTCTTTTGCTGTTTTTTTAATCTTCCTCACTTTACATATCCATAGAATCGCCGCCGTTAGCACCGCCGAACGAGAAACCACCGGGCTGCTGTTGAGTAGCGCCAAGGGTGAATCCTGTCTGAGTTTGTTGAGGGGCAAGCTCATCGATGTCACCAGCGGCCTCATCCTCATCAGAGAAGTACTTCTCGATGATGTTGTAGGCCTTCATGTAGATCTCCTCGTTGGCGTTGTTCTGGCAATCGTGAATCTTCTCCATACCACCAGCCTCCTCAATAAACAGAGCATAGCGGTTCACGTGAGCGTCACCCTGGCCAGCCTCCTTATCCATCTCACCGACCTTAAGGATGTTTTCAAGGCCATCAAGAGCAACTTGGATGATCTTGTTATCGGGGCACGCCAGCAGGTCACAAAGTGGCTTGATACAGCCCTGGGTGACGAGGTAGCGGATCTGGTCGGGCTTCTGCAGACCACCGGATGTGGCGTTGGAAATGGCCCAGCAAGCTTCCTTGCGCGTCTTGAAGTCGCCATTGGCAAGAAGATGGACAAGAGGAGGAATGATACCAGCATCAACAACGGACTGGATCTGGCTGGAGTTGCCAGCAGTGATGTTGGAGATAGTCCAGCAAGCCTCTTTCCGGATGCCATCCTTGGTTGAGCTGAGAAGGGAAAGAAGGGCGGGAAGAGCGCCACAGTTGATGATAACCTGCGTCTGAACATCATCACCAGTGACGATGTTGCCGACAGAACGGAGGGCGGGCGTCTGGACCGAGGTGGAAGCGTGCATCAGGAGCTCTACGAGGCGACGAGGAATACCGGCTTCGATGACAGCCTGAATTTTCTCATTGGGTCCGTCGGAGAGGTACGAAATAGCCCAGCAAGCATCGATGAGAACCTCATCATCAAGCATGTAGATAAGCTTGGAGAGAACAGGGAGGGCGGGGGCAATCTGATAGAACGTTAGCAAGGGCTACACCCTTATATGCTGGGGTGACATACCGTGTTCCAGTCGGGTTGGGGGGTCTTGCCACGGCAGAAGTTGCTCAGGGTCCAGGTGGCGTTGCGCAGCATGCTGATTTTGCGACCGTCGTTGATCAGAGTCAAGAGAGGACGCAGAGCGCCGGCGTTGAGAACGAAGTCGCGGCATTGAGGACTGTCACCGGCAATGTTACCCAGGGCCCAGACAGCCTGCTCACGCACATCGGGTTCGGGGCTGCTCAGAAGCTCGACGAAGATCGGTACAGCGCCAGCCTCGATGACGACCTGAGTCTGTTGCGCAGATCCAGAAGCGATGTTGGTCAAGGCCCATGCAGCCTCGAATTGAACCAGGGTGTGAGGAGATCGGAGGAACTCCACGAAGCGGGAAACAACACCAGTCTCGATGACGCGCTCGATAGGAGGGTTACGTTCCTTGGAGAGGAGCTTTCTGAACTTGGTCGTCGCTTGGATTTGAGCTTCAATCTGGTCGGAGAATACACCCTTGACCATCTCGGGCAACTCGACATTGAGCTGAACAGGGTCATGTTAGCCTCCTCTGCAGTTCAAAAAAAGACATCTAATATATCAGAGCGCTCGTTGTGAGTGTTGCCCCGGAATAGCACCGGCTTAAAGTTCCGGGAGCATGTTCGGGCGGTGAGCCGCTGCGAGGGAGAAAGGAGCCCATGAAGTATGCCTCGGGTCACCAACACAACCAGCAACGATGCTAGAGAAGATAACTAGAACCATCACGTACCTCACTCTCAATGGCACTCGCTTCATCGTCACTCTCAGCGGCAGCCATGCCACCTCCTACACCGATTCCGCCATCCCGAGTCTGGATACCACGTCGCTTGGCCAAGTTTTCTTCTCTCTTCTGCTTTCGAATCTCGACTTGCTGCTCCTCACGACGACGACGGAGCTCATCAGGCCGGAACTGGTTTCGAGCCTTGTATTGGGTGCGGCGATGCTCTGGGATGTAGCGTTCGGCCATGGTTGCTGAGGTGAGGGAACAAAAACAAAGCGGTTACTCAGTCAAGGGAGGAAAGGAAAAGTCGGGGGCGCAAAGAAGAGAGGAAAGAAGTGAGTTGATGAAGATAGTCAAAAAGGCGAAAATGAAAAGTCCCAAATAAAGGAGGAAAAATTATAGGCAGATAAGGGAGATGGAAAAGCCTTCGCGGGGCAACTGAGAGTGAAAGAAGAGGGGTGCAAAATAATAACGAATCTTTGACGCTCTGACTGGGTCACGGGATCTGCCTACTGCTTTGGGTCTAGTGTGGAACTAGCGCTATCTGTACCTTAGTCTATTCCTAGGCGCTCAAGCGATCTTAGCGCTGATCGTCCGTCAACAAGAGAAAGGGCCGAGGCCGAGACGCGTCTGTAGCTGTCTGCGGCGCGTACCTTCTCTTTAGATTTATGCATCACTTTGAACAAAAGAACTCATTGCTTGGCTATACTTCTGGTGGCTTCTGCGATGCCGAGATGAGAAATGAGAAATGACTCCAGATTTATTTTCCCGACAAGATCGTCTCATAGGTCACAATAGCCAGCACCTTGGACAAAGATGATGGCTCGACTCCCTCCAACCTATGTTGAGGTCAACACTGCGCTCGGGATGAGGGGCGTCGTGAATGTTATGGGAGTGGTGGTTGACATCATGGGGGGCGCTTTCAAAACCGGAGGCACCTCAATTTGCATCACATTCACAATTAAAGACTGCGATTTGGATAACGGGCATACGTGGGATGGCCTCAGAATCAAATACTTCAAAGAAACGGAGAGCCTCTTGCCTCCTGTCCGGGTAGGCGATGTCTGCTTACTACGAGGACCATCTGTTTGTTTACCGAATGCCCACCTCCTAGATATGAGCTAACCGATCCCCGGTACAGGTTAGAATATTACAGGGCAAGTTAACTGGAGTGGTTGCTCAGAATGTGACTGTACCATACGCTATTTTTCGCCCGGATAGAGAACCGACATCCAACCATTCGGCACTCACCGGTCCCGAGCCCTTTGAGCCTACGTATGCAGAAAAGACTTATGCGGCGTCTTTGCTCGAAGCCTCGCCGGGTAGATTTCACCGTGCCACTGTTTCCAGAGCAAACTTTGCGCAGGTTACAGCCTCGAAGCCAACAACCACGAACCGGAAATTTTCACTTCTTGAGGATATCCAGGAAGGACAGTTCGTGGATCTTATTGGCGAGATTGTGAAGATATTTGGTAACGATAGCGAGAAAGCAACTCTGTATCTTACTGACTATACAAGTAACGACAAGCTGTTTCATTATGCATCCGACAACAATGATGATCTGAGCCATGGCCGCGAAGGTGACCCATACGGCTATATCCAACGCCAGGCAAAGAGATGGAATGGGCCATCTGGTCGTATGAGCCTCCAAATAACGTTGTGGGAACCGCATGCCTCGTTTGTCCGGGGAAACTTCCAGATAGGGGAAATTGTTCGCCTCAAGAATGTCAAAATAAAAAAGAGCTACGCCGAAGAAGGAATCCTGGAGGGTGTCATCCATGGAAGTCGCGACAATCCGAGCATGGTGAACGCTCTTAAAGTAAATCTCCATAACGACTCTCGGGCCCAGCAATTGCTTTCTCGGAAACAAGCATACTTAGAAGCGCATCCAAAAAAGCAGAAGCGGAAGTCAGATGAAGACGATGACCGGCCCTCAAAGAAGCCGAACAAGAGACAGTCAAAAACAGCACCCAGGAAAGAATCAGGCCAAACAATCCTAGATATCAACAAACGGATGGCTGTCAACGAGAATGGTAAGCATCCCTTTGCTCATCTGCTGCGGACCCCGGCCCCTTAAATGCTAATCCTCGTTTCGCTTCAAGTCAAAGCCCGTGTACCACTAAGCGGGGTACACGCTCTGTCCCTTGAGGCTATTATAAACAACCCATCTCATAATAATTCAGCGCCGAGGGGTATCACTTACCGTCTCCCCTTCCAGAACCTTTGCTACCTCACCACAGTCCGCGTGGTTGACTTCTATCCTCCGCGATTAGAAGACTTCGCCGTTCAGCAAGAAGCCGTCTCTATCGCGTACAACAGAAACCGGGATCCTGCCACTTCTCGAACGTATAAGAAGTGGGAATGGCGCTTCTGTCTTCTTGTAGAGAACGCCCCCCGGGCCCCTGCAAGAAAGCCAAACGAGCGGATAAAACTTTTTGTTTCCGACTTGGAGGCTGAACATCTTTTGGGAATGAGTGCTGTTGAGTGAGTTTTGAGCCATTCGGAGGTGTCTGGATGACCTAGCTGACTTGCCTTATCTTTCTAGTCTACGCCAGAACTCGGGAGCCCTGTCACAGTTGAGGGAGAAACTCTTTATCTTATGGGGTGAGTTGAGAGAGTCGAAAGCGAAGGCTATTGAGGGCAGTAAAACCCCCCCACCCGCCTCATCCTTACCTTTCAATTGCTGTATTATTGAATACGGCGTTAGGTGCAGCCATGCTCGCGCTTCGAGAAAAGCCGATTCCGAGCACTTACATGGCTGTAGTGATCGAAACTGTTTTGGATGGGAGAGAAGATTTGGGCTTTCTAAGACGACTATTCATGCATGATACGGATTGACAGGCACAAGGAGTGTTCAATTTGACCCGAAGGATAGATCTTGCAGTCGCCTTGGGTGGACGACATTAAATGCTGCCGGAATTGGTTATTGCTGTAGCAGATTGATCATAGATACATAGCTTAAACTCAACGGAAAGCGCGCCAGGCGAGATAAAACAGCACGGTGTCACCTGAGAAATAGTACAGAGCCCAACGCCATGATGTTACAGCCCTGTTATTTGAGGTACCCACGAGAGAAACGCCTTTTATCAGAAAACATGCATCCAAACGGCGAGTCGAAGAATCTAGACTTTTGTCACTTTGACAACATTGGTGTCAATTCCGTGGGCAGCAGTATTGAACCGGCAACTCGAGCCCCAGTAGCAGTCTTTTCTACCGACTTCGCTTTGTGGGCAACGATGACCATACATACACTCGGCGTCATCGCATTCAAGTCCATATCGACAGGGAGTCATTCGCGCCACGGCTGTCAGCGTATGGAGCTCGCCTTTGGTTAGTTTGCGTTCATGGTCGTGGTGGCAGTTTTCATTCGGGCATTCGCCTTGTAGAAAGTAATAATTGCATAGCTTCAGTTTTTTGATTCGGTTTACCTCTTCCCTAGGGATGCTCCCAATGTCAAGCCGGTCTACGCGTTGGCCGTACTTATTCCGTTCCACAGCCTTAGGGCGGGAGGAGGAGGCAGGTTTCGAACGCACCAGTTGGAAATCCTCAGAGCCGTGAGAGCTGACCGGGGTTGAAGAGATGGGTGCGCTATTACTCGCTGTAGTAATATTGCTCGGCGTGCGGGTAAGCGGTGCTACTTGAGGACTCGGCGAAGGGGTGAGGAGAGAGCGAGGTTTGGAAGTCACCGCAGCCTTCCAAGGCGACAAAACAGCGTTGCTTATCTTCGAATCTCGGAAAATATTGGAAAACTTGGTGAACCTATAATGTGACTTAAGAGGCTCCAGATTCTTCCCAAATGGGATGCCTTCGATCAACGACAGCCGACCTGAGAGCTCCATGTCTGTAAGAGTCTCTTCCAAAGTTTGGTGATATAGCGATTCTTCTGAGCAGCCTAGGAAAATCTGGTGGCAATGGCAGTTGTATAGATGTAGTTTGAAGGTCTCTGCCGGAGTAGCAGCAACTAGTCAGCGCAAAGACCACCTGAGAACAGTTGGGCGACATTTGAACCCTGCAGGTGCATTGCATACCTTTTATCTTATCGTGCGCCGCATTCTTTTCCGAGCCAACATCCGTAAGATCGAACAATGGGAAGGTGCTATTGAAGCCTCGGGCGAATTCTCTAAGTATAGAAGGGTCCGTCGCTATTCCGGCACGAATACAAGCGTCACATAGCGCTTTCATGTTGACGTACATTTTCGTAACGATCTTCGGGGAGATTATGGTTGGAAAGTTATCCGCAACGTAATCTTCCACTGCAAAGGACAGCTCTTTTGCTGCTTTTCGGCCACCTTCTTCCCCCAGCTGTAATAACTCGTCTTTGAAGATCATTCCGTCTCCGTCTAGAAGTACGACTATAAAGGGTTCGCGGTTCTATATGAAGAAGGTAAAAGAGCCGTCAGCAAACATTGCGACCATATCCTATTGGAGAGTAACAATATCCAATGACAAGGTGCTGACCATGATAGCCTTTGTCCGCGAGATTTGCTCCATCAACTCCATTTCATGGATCTGTATATCACGATTGAAACGTTTTTCGCGGTCATGGTCAAGTTGTTCTTGCTGATATGCACCTTCGAGCTCGGTCACACGTTGTATGAGTTCCTAGCCCACAAGTGGAAGGTTAATAAATTGCAGGCCTGGCAAGTCGGACAAAGGCCATGTCGATATACCTCAATCAGAGTGTCTTTCTTCTGTTCAACAGCAGTGAGCTGTTGATAGCGTTCAAAATATGCGCGGACCGACATGATGCTTGAAGAGACAGTAAGTGCTATCTCAAGCGAGAGAGATCATCAGAGAAAGCTGGAGCGTAGGTTGAAAATGGTGTATCCGATTTATGAAAGTTGATCGGAGAACTTGGGACAATGGCGCTTATGGCAGAGAGGGCGTGAATAGAATTCCTTGGGCAACACCTCCTTTATTACTAAATAGATTCAGTGAGAACCTAACCTCAGATAAAAGCCATCCATCTATTTTCACTGTTTAACACATCCAAGTCTTTTTCTTGACGGAAATCGCGTCCTCTAAGAGCGGCGGAAACTGCAATGGAGCTGCGCTGAGTCAGCGGGGCCCCGGGGAAGACGCCAACGTGGAGCAAACTGTCTCTTCCACCCCGATCTCTCATCTTCGGTCTTCCTTCCCTCTCCTCCTCTTGTTTCGCCCTCGTCCCTTGCTTCCTTTGTTCTTCTGTGGTTGTCGCAGACCCGGTGATTTTTCGTCTCAATGGCTCGCTTCGCTTTCCTCTCCCTGGCTTTGTTCTCGGTTCAGGCCTTGATCGGCGGTACTCTGGCAGCAGTATGTTCACATGGCTATCCTTTCTGATAAGCGCCAATTGGATCCTGACATGATTGTTTCCGGCATTAGGATGCCGCTGAGAAGGCTGAAGAGACATTTGAAGCGCCTACCCTCGCCGTGACCGCACAGGCAGCATTCCCTGCCTCTGAGATCTTCGGCGTGAAGCTCGTCAATGGCCACCCCACCCAGGCCTTGGTGACATTTACCAACAATGAAGAGTCTGCTGTGACCGTGAACTTCATTGGTGGTACTCTGTCTACTCTGGACGAGGAGAGCAAGCTGGTTCGCAATCTGACTGCGACTCGCTACAGCGTGGAGATCCCCGCTGGTGAGCAGGAGAGCCTGAGCTACAGCTTTGCCACCGAGATGCACCCCCAGGACCTCCGACTCTCTCTCGCCTCTGTCATTTCTGACGCCGAGGGCCGCTTCTTCACCGTTTACGCCCACAATGGTACCGTTAGCGTGGTTGAGCCGGAAACTAGCATCTTTGACCCTCAGATGTAAGCCCATGCGCCATGGCGTTGTCAGGGAGTGAAGACTAATCCGTACTTCTAGTATCTTCCTTTACTTCTTCCTCCTAACCTGCTTTGGTGGTGTTGTGTACTTCTTCTACACCGTCTGGATTGCGCCCTACTTCCCTCAGAAGAGAAAGTCCGCCAAGCCCGAGACTAAGAACACCGCCTCCAAGAAGGCGGAAGCTCCTGTCGACAGCCCTGCTGTTTCTTCCGCAACCACCTACAACGCCGACTGGATCCCAGCTCACCACATCAACCGCCCTGAAGCCAGGAAGGTCAAGGGCTCCTCCCGGTCCAAGTCTCGCGCATAAACTGATCGGCTGTGATCTTGTTGCGTGAGCCGAGTTTTTCTGAGTCGAACTCTGAGCGGACAGCTTACTCTATAATGTCGTCCGCGTTTGGCACGATACTTTTCTTCTTGAGTCCGATCTTATGTTAGCGAGCCCGTGCGCGTGATTACTGAGAATGTAATCTGCTAAGGTCTCGTTATACATTGGATCACCCGCATGTATATCTATAACTATTGACTTGTTAGCCCCTTGGAGCTTTGATTTATTGGACAGCTTCATTTGGTCTACAAAAAGGTTGTTCTATACTCACGATGCGGGCATGCACAAGTGGAGTCCTGGTTTGGTATTTGGTGCTCAGTATAGTAAAGAATATCATTTACAGTGGTCCTAAAAACTCGTGGCTCCGTTTCTTCTGTTCACTCACAGTCGCTTCCATTCGTCAAATTCCTCCTCGAGATGCTTCTTCAGTGCAGCGAACTGATTTCCGAAATCCCGGTGACAGCGCCAACATATGAAGTTTCTCCTGAGATAACCTTGCCGGTCAGGGTCCCTCCGCGGATCGTCGAGCGCGAGGGGAAAGTCGTTAATGTCGATAAAGAATGGCGTGGAGAAGCTATTATAATGCTTCCTGTGCTTCAGGCGGTCGCTGTATCGGTCGACAGAGATAATATGCACGTGTAAATGATTCATCGATGGATGCGCATGAATTCCGCACATGATGTCTTGCTCCCAGTCTCTCCCTGCAGGCAACGTCTCCACGGGTGGTTCGACATCAAGCGCCTCTATTCGCTCTCTATCCCGCACCGAGTACTTTCCATACTTGCGCCGGAGTTCGCTTGCTGCTAAGGTACGAACCTTATTTACCTCCTTCTTCACCTTTTCCAGAAACTTTGCGTCGTCGAACGCTTGGACGGGATGAACAAGGGTCTTCTCAGGATCGCGCGGGAGAAGGAGGAGGTGCAGCGTAGACTTGGGGAACATGTCATGGATGACGACGAAGTCATCATCATAGTACACGACGGTGGTAGACGGATATGATTCTGGTTTCGCAATGTAGGCGCCTAGGCCATCTCGAGCGTGGAAGCCTCCGTGGGCCTTCCTTGGTATGTCTTTTGATGAACTCCCGCTGTTGTGTTTCGGCTGCTTAATTTTCGGGGAGAGAAGCTCTGCGACTATTTTTGAATTGTTAGCTAGTAAAGTTCGATGTTTAAGTATAATGCGTAGAGTGAATTGTCGTCCAAGGGACATACAAGCGTCTCTTTTTGCAGGCTGATTCTGAGCTTGCGGCGTGGTACTCGGTTTCGCGCCGCCTTCCATGGTGGCTTAAACAAGAAACGTGCGTCAGGTTCGAGCTTCGAGGCCGGAGCAGGTAGACACGTTCTTGATTAGGACAATTGTCATGCTGGTTTTCCGTCTGTACTTGTGACGCAGAAAGAAGGTATAGTATATCAGCTGGAGGCGGAGGCGATCTTCCTTCCCCGCGGCCCGCACAGAAAAAGCCGCCTGAGCGGGGACCCTATTCGAGTAGGTGATCGACTTCCATTATCTCTTCACTACACTCTGGCGATCACTTCAAAGCCAGGAACTCCACGGGCGTCTTCGTCAAGAACACCAACGCCCCAAAATGCCGCCGAAGAAGAAGTCCGACGCCCGTGGAGGCGCGCCCAAGCCTGGGACGAAGCAGGCGAAAGCCGCCGCGGAGCGGACGGCGGAGAGCGCAAAGAAAGCGCAGCAGCCTGCGGATGAGCAAAAGAAGCCTACAGTCAAACAGGTCATTGGTGGCGCATCATGGACGGGGAAATTGCCAGTCAATCTGATGTCGGAGCATTGTCAAAAGCATAAATGGGAGAAGCCAGAGTATACTATGGTGAGCGAGTTGTTCAAAATGCGCGCATCGCAGAATTTACGCCGTACTAACGACCGCGTCTAATATAGGATAAAGTTGGCGGAGGGTTTGTTTCCTCTGTCATATTGAGACGCATCGACCCTAAAACCAAAGAAACGCTCACACTTCCTCCCATACGATTGCCAGTCGGGTTCAAACAGCCTACTGCGCTGGAAGCTCGTCACTATGCCGCAACTTACGCCCTCTTCCATGTGTGTAATAAGACTAACCTACATATGATGCTTCCGCCGGACTACAAAAAGCTTTGGAAAGACGACTTTGAGAAGTTGAAGGTGGCAGAATTGAAGAAAGACCTCGCCTGGTTGTATGAGGCGGACCCTTTCCTGGCTAAGAAGGAGCGAGAACTCGCAGCGGCGGACCTTCAAAAGAAACAAAAGGAGCATGAAGCGGCACAGGCGAAGTCGTCCGACGGCGCGGTCAATCTGGGGCTAGGGCCCAGCGGCGGCCAGACTAAAGGGAGAAACGTCTGGACCAGTGCGCCGAAGGTTGACCTAGGAAATCGAGTGCGACGCGAGATTGAGGCCCTTGTGCAGGATCATACGATATGGAACCCTTATGACGTGAAGATCTCCCAGTCAGAGCGAGATAGTCTCATCGAAGAGTTCACGAAACTAGGGTTCCGGAGGAGCCACGTTGAGGAAGCCAGTGCTGCGTGCAAGGATAGGGAAGAAGTGCTAGAATGGCTTCTTATATACGTTCCAGAGGATGATTTACCGCCTTGGTGTCTGCCTGAAAGATATTCAGTGGGCGTCACATTGGTTAGCGACGATCTCGCCAGAGAGTCGAAGCTCAAACGACTTGCATCTGCTGGATACCCTCCGGATCTCTGTGCACGAACTCTGGACAGCCAGCGGGGCGATGATCTTGCTGCAGCAGAAGCTCTTCAGCGCACTCTTGTACATGGAAGTTCATCTAGCAACTTTGTGCCATCTGAAAATGAGGATGGCTGGGCAGAAGAGCAAGAGACGCTTGAAGCCATTTTTGGAGAGAAGTACTCGGCCAAATCGCCAAAGGTCTGCGAGATAGAGTGTGAGTCTCCTGATGGAGAGGCAATGCGCTTTCGATTCCAGAGACCCTCGGAGCATTATCCGTCAACCGTTCCGATAATATCTATTCAGGCTGACAAGATCCCTGCTTACATCCGACTAAGTGCCATCCGCCAGGCTGTGAAGTTCGCAGAGGAGAACTTCCTCGGGGAACAAATGATCTATAATATCATAGACTGGTTGGAAACCCATTTACCACGAATCATTCAGGATCCAGGGAAACTACGGGATATCTCAGCAATATCAGCACTTCCCGTTGCATCTTCTGATTCAAAATTAGAACTTCCCACTCGCCAACGAAACAAGGGAGTGAGGAAAGTCGATTGGTCACCCGGGTCTGACAAAAGTCTTGCTCTTAAAGAAGCCTGGGAAGCTAAGAAGGCTACGAAGGCCCAAAAAGCGATGCTTCAGGCGCGGGAATCACTTCCTGCTTGGAATACCCAGGAAGCAATCATACGCGCTGTAAACACGCACCAAGTCACCATCATCTCCGGAGAGACAGGTAGCGGTAAGAGTACGCAATCAGTCCAGTTTGTCCTTGATGACATGATCAAAAGAGGACTTGGGTCTGCAGCAAACATCATCTGTACTCAGCCCCGCAGGATTTCAGCATTAGGTCTGGCGGACAGGGTCAGTGACGAACGATGCTCACCTGTCGGCGACGAGGTCGGCTATATCATCAGGGGCGAATCGAAGGCTAAGGCTGGGACTACGAAGATCACATTCGTCACAACCGGTGTGTTGCTTCGTAGAATTCAGTCAGGTAGCGGCTCGGGCAACATCGCAAGCTCTCTTGCCGATGTTACCCATGTCGTTGTCGATGAAGTCCACGAACGCAGTCTCGACACGGACTTCTTATTGGCGCTTTTAAGGGATGTTCTTCGTCATCGGAAGGATATCAAGGTTATTCTGATGAGTGCCACCCTTGACGCAGACATTTTTACACAATACTTCGGCGGGCCTAAGTCGGTAGGCTTGGTACATATTCCCGGACGAACTTTCCCTGTGGACGATTATTACCTGGATGATGTTGTTCGCGAGACGGGCTTCGCGCCGGAACTCACTGAGCGAGGCTTCGAAGACGATAATGCAGGGGAGGAGTCATTCGGCAAAATCCTCCGTTCTATTGGAATGGGCATCAATTACGAACTGATCGCAGCTACCGTTCGATATATCGACTCCCAACTAGGAGATCAGCCAGGCGGCATATTGATCTTCTTACCGGGAACAATGGAAATCGATAGATGTTTGAATGCTGTGAAGAGGATCCCTAACGCACATCCACTACCCTTACATGCGTCTCTTCTCCCAGCTGAGCAGCGACGTGTTTTCCAAAGTCCTCCTAAAGGTAAGCGAAAAGTCATTGCGGCCACCAATGTGGCCGAAACATCAATCACGATCGAGGATATCGTGGCCGTCATCGACACTGGCCGTGTGAAAGAAACCAGCTACGACCCTAAAGACAACATGGTTCGCCTCGAGGAAGTATGGGCATCCCAGGCAGCGTGTAAGCAACGTCGTGGTAGAGCCGGGCGAGTTAGGGCTGGTACATGCTACAAGCTCTACACGCGCAAAGCAGAATCAAGTATGCCACAGCGACCAGATCCAGAAATCCGCCGCGTCCCGCTAGAGCAGCTATGCTTGTCTGTTCGTTCGATGCAGGGTATCGACGACGTCGCCTCCTTCCTCGCCAACACCATCACGCCCCCCGAAAGCATTGCTGTCGAAGGAGCCCTCAACTTTCTCCACCGCGTCGGAGCCCTCGATCACGACAAATTAACCGCCCTAGGCCGATACCTCTCCATGATCCCCGCTGACCTTCGCTGCGCCAAGCTGATGGTCTACGGTTCCATCTTCAATTGCATCGACGCCGCAATCACGATCGCCGCCATTCTAACCGTAAAATCTCCCTTCGTTTCCCCGCGCGAGCGTCGCGAAGAAGCAAACGCCGCCAGGGCTGCCTTCTCCAAAGGGGACGGCGACCTCCTCACAGATCTATCCGCTTACCAGGCCTGGTCAGATCTTGTCAAAACCCAGGGCTACTGGGGCACGCAATCATGGTGCACAACCAACTTCCTCTCCCACCAAACCCTCCGTGACATCTCCTCCAACAGAGCTCAATTTCTCACCTCGCTCAAAGACGCCGCCATAATCCCTGTCGATTACTCCGAATCCTCTCCCTCCTTCTCACGTCTCAACAGCAACGCCTCCAACCGCAGCCTGCTCCGCGCCCTCGTCGCCGGCGCCTTCCAACCCCAGATTGCACGCATCGCGTTCCCGGATAAGAAATTCGCTAGCTCAATAACGGGCACGTTCGAAGTCGACCCAGATGCTCGCACAATCAAATACTTCAACCAGGAGAACGGCCGAGTCTTCATACACCCCTCCTCCCTGCTTTTCTCCGCTCAGTCCTTCCCCAACGCAGCCGCGTATCTGAGCTACTTTACGAAAATGGAGACCTCCAAGGTCTTCATCCGTGACTTGACCCGTAAGCATACCCGTCTCATTCTGGCCAGCGTATCCCCTTCTCAAGAAAGATCAGAAACTGACTCTGTGCGTAAATAGCATTCAACGCCTACTCCCTCCTCCTGTTTTGCGGCTCCATCGACCTCGATACAACAGGTCGCGGCCTGATCGTCGACGGCTGGCTACGTCTCCGCGGGTGGGCGCGAATCGGTGTCCTGGTTTCGCGGCTCCGCACAATGGTCGATGAGATAATTGCGACGAGGATCGATAATCCCGGTTCGTTCTTACAGTCGATATCGTCGTCTTCGTCTGCTACGTCCGGTAAAGATAGAATCGCAACCCAAGTTATCAATGTGGTGAAAAAGTTGATTGAGTTTAATGGGTTGGATCAGTAGATTCTGCGCGCCGGTTTTTTGGCTTCCAAAAGTTGGATTTGGTTTGCCGTGGCTTCTTCCGCCTTGATTGTATAGATCTAGACTTACAGAGTGATGTATCCTAGAATAGAGTACCGCGCCCTTGGTATTGAGGCTACAGCGGGCCTACAGACGGAAATGACAGAAACTGAAAAGCATGTATGCAACCATGCTCCTTAAGCGATTGTTTGCGTTGGGAGAATATAAAATCCAATATCATTACTTGGCTCCATAATCCTGAGCAATAATCAATGCGAGATGATAGTTGAAAGGGAGAACGAACCGAATCCCAAAATGAACATAGGAAATAAAGGAACATGATGTCGAGGATCGGCTCAGACCGTTATCATGAGATGGAGAGCATCATGAGCAGCAGCGTGAAGTCGTAGCGGACGAGAACGGTCACGTTCCGAATCTGCTCCAACTACCATAGCCTTGGTATCATGACCCATAAAAACGATGACAGAAATAAAAGGAAAAACTCCACCCGCTCATGTCCTTTCGTTATTACCACCGCCCGTCTAAATACCAAATGCGTAAAAGTCATGAGAGGAATGATCGATCATCAAAGGCGTAGAATGTGAAATAGAGGGAAAACGTTGGACCAAGGCCCGTTTGGTTAGGTCGTATTGCGCTTTGGGAGTGTTGATATTCTCGGACGAAGAGAATAAACATGCTCATGGCGTCCAGCGTCCTTATCGCATATCCCAGATAAAGGTTGGGCCACTGCAAGACCAACGAGCTTATTGAGGCTCACCGCAGCATCCCGGCCCTTTTGAAGATAGTTATTCTGTTGCAACAAAGGAAATACAAGTCGATGAGCTTGCCGAAGCAAGGTTTAGTCGACAAGAGGGGACAGAGTAACAAAAGAAATAAGTCTTGGCCAGCTGAAACATCGGCACTCATTGGCGATTACGCCCGCTTCCAGTGTCCAGATTCCAGTGTCGTTTTGCGGTCGATGGTGGGCTCCGAAAGGCGAAATCTCTTAATCGTTTGTGCGACGTATAGGGAAGCTTTCCTGAACCGCTTGTCCAGGTACTTGTCATAAATGGCCGCATGGTGTTTGCCGGGCATCTCACAGCATTCCATGATCAGCGAGACGAGCGGGTGAAGCTGAGAGTAAGTATATCCAGCATAATGCACGTGGGCAGGGGACTAATGGATTGTCAGCAAGGTATTTTAGAATATATTCGAGGGAACATACCCATGTGCCCTTCCCCAGCATCAGCCTCGCCAGGCAATGAGCCCCAGCAGCAAGGAAACTGGCGGGGCTACCAACGAATCGCTCGTCCATGATAGTAATCTCCAAGAAGTACTTCGCAAGAGTGCGAGTCTCAAGATCATAATCGTCGGCTTTACTGATTCTGCGCAGGAAGCTCATAGGGCCAGGGTACCCCAATTCGAACTGAAGCATGCTCAGCATGAACCGTTCAGCCTTGAGTATCTCATCGACCGTGTAGCCACCGTCAACCATGTAGACAATCTCTTGAACAGACGGGCAGTTGATCTCTTCATATTTGGCAGCGATGAAGATGGCAGTCGCACCTACGAGCTGCAGCTTTCCAAGCGAGACGATCTTACAGGAGAGGAAGCGGTCAATGTAGTTGACGCATAGGAAAAGAGTTTCAGGGAGCAGTGAGAACCGATGATGGACCTGCACCAGCCAGTCCATGAGAACAGACCGCATAGACCATTGAATCTCAGCCTGGTTGTCCATGTAGTGAGCATTTGGCAGCATCTTAATCTATAAATCGATTGTCAGCTAAGTTCTTTTGGTGGTGGAAGGTGTGGGTATATACCTCTTGTTCCCTCATGTACTCGAAGATCTCCTCACTGTACTCAGCTACCATGCTTGTGTCACAATAGTCGTCTTCAATGTCTTCGACGGTGCGAGTAGCCTCGACAACCTGTTTTGCGAGAGCCAGCTCCCGTTTGACATGCTGGTTAAATCTGGGGAACAGTAGCGTGGTCGCTCCACCGGTTGTAGTATCGCCACGGGAGCGATAGGAACGTGCAGTGACATAGCCATCATCTTCCTCATTATCTTCGTCCTCATCGTCCCAGTACTCTTCAGGTTCCGACTGGTGAGGTAAGGATTCCTGTGAAGGACGAGAGGCCGTGGTAGATTTGCGTGTAACCTTGGAGCCAATATTGGCAGCATTTGAGTCCGTTGTTACATGGGCTTCGCGAAGCTCGCCGGTTTGCTTCAACAAGGTTTGCACTTTGCAGTTGTCATCGTCAAGCTCTGTGGATTCTTTCTCGTCTTCATCGACTTCAGGCGGAGCCAACGAGGCCTCGAGCTTGGCCAGCTCGCCCTCCGAGATTTCATCCGAATAAGCAGTCTCCTCCGCCTCGTCGTCCTTCCGCAGAGGTTCCGCAGGGCCTTGTTTAGCATAGCTCTTCTTGTTGCCTTCCTTCAGTTCGAGGTTTGATTCCTTGGATGCAGTTTCTTTGTTCTCCGTCACTGGCTCTAGTTGGTCCTTAAAAACGGCGGCGCGCTTGTTGAGGGTTTTGCGGGCATTCGTGCTCTGCTGGTGTCCAGCTGCTTGCTTCGTAATTTCAAGGGGCTTGAGATTGGTCACATTATTCAACAGACCCTTGAAGCCGGACATGGAAACTGGACGTTGAGCAGGCTGTGAAAGAACGGCCGATTTCTTCTCCGTAACCAATGACGCCTTCTCGAGCACTTTAGCTGGTTTCTTGCCAACAAGGGAGGCATCGTCTCGGTTGCCATGGACTGGGTTGGAGGTATTGCTGACGTCTCCAAAGGCGGCTCTGCGAGCTCCGTTCTTGATGGCACCATTCTGAAAAGCCGAGGACAACGCGGTAGTGGACTTCGTTCGCTGATGAAGCGTCTTGTTCGCGGCGAGCGGGAAGGGAGCATTCTCGTCACCACGGACACGGATGCGTTGGGGCTACAACAAGACAAATCGTCAGTATCAAGCATCCGCAGTACGCAGATCCCCAAGGGCAGTGGGACATGGAAGATACAAGCTGCGCGTGCCATGTCGTGACCCTTTGAGACGGCAGGGCAGGGCAACAATGAGTGGG
Source organism: Aspergillus mulundensis (assembly GCF_003369625.1). Lineage (NCBI taxonomy): Eukaryota > Fungi > Ascomycota > Eurotiomycetes > Eurotiales > Aspergillaceae > Aspergillus > Aspergillus mulundensis. The sequence continues at coordinate 315,839 of NW_020797893.1, read as the reverse complement.
GGAAAGCATACCTTCGCGTCCATTGTGAAGCAGGTCAAGGATTCTGGAGCCTTTACCAAGTCGTGGGTAAATATGCTAAAGGCACGCCAGGCGATTGTTTCCTTTCTGGCTCCGAACGTGAGTGGAGTTGGTGAGCAGCAAACTTGAAGAGGAGCTGATACTACTTCAACGGCCACCCCAAACAAACAAAGCCGCGCCAAGTCCAAGAGACGCAGTTGGACCTGGTCAAAGGAGAAGAGTGCTTTCACCACGCGCGGGAAAAAGAATATTAATGGGGAAGGAAGAAGGAGTACAGCTCCATGAGGCCTAGCAGCGAGGAGAAGAAAATAAAGCGCCCTCACGTCTGGAGTGGGCTCGAAAAATGTAAACAGAGTTACGGGGGTGACGGAGTCGTACTTACCTAACCTCCTTGCCCGGGCGACCATTCCTCTTCCGGCTAGCGTCGCCCAGCTGAAGAACCGTGACCGGCCGGAATAGCTTCATGGACTTGGTCTCTTATTTTATCTACCCATAGGAACTGATTTCACTTATGCTTTGTTACTAGTTAGCCATTGACTGTTGCTACGAGCCCTGTCCCCCGGGCAGCTGTACACGGCGCAAAACTAGCGGTTGCTGCCCCATAAGCCTACCTACCCTTAACTATCTTGGCTACCGAATCACTTTACGCGAGTTATTTCCGCTGTCGTATCCATGTATCGAGTGGGAGCCATAATCTGTAGGATTAGCACCGTGGTAAAGTATCCTTTGCCATAACTGCGATAGTGAACTTAACCAACCGCCAGGTTGTAGGAGTAGATTAAGGTAATGACATCATCAGTCACGTGACGCATTAGGACCTCCTTTGGCGTCGCGTCACCCCGCTGCAAGGTAGATAAGTCCACCTCGAGGAATAGTCCGCCAGCCACGCAGAATTTGGTCAATAAATTTCTGAGCAGTTCATGCATTGCTAGCGACCATATAAGCCGCCATGAATTCAATCGTTCTTTTTCCTGGGGTGCGTCCTCGCTCGCCAACTCTCAATCTCTCGACACGCGACGGCAGACACGGTGCCGCAACCCATTAAACGCGAAGTCACGTGCAGAAAATCCCGCCTTTGTCCTGGTCGCTCGGAGAGTCAACTCGTCGATTCCAGACGCTACAAGTTCAAAATTGCGGAGGTTAGGCCGCAGGATCAAAGTTTAGCAACGAAGCCTCGCCATTATGAACCACCAATTGTTTTGAGGTGCTGGGGAAATGATCGCTGTCTAGCGAGAAACCCTTGCGGTGAGCTTTGCCATGCCCTGGCGCAGAAATATAGCTGGATGCCTCCTGCAACAGGAGATGGTTTAGATGAGGACTGAGTTCTTCATCTGAGCTTCTGTGAGAGCGTAACTCCGTTTGCACCCGGATGATTGCCAGCGCCGCCAAAAAAGCCACAAGATCCCCCAATGTGGGACGCGGATCCGGCGGTACCTATCATCATCAACCTGCGGGTTCCGGAGGCTTTCGTCGCATTTCAGATGACCGACGGTGACCACCATTAGCCATCGCTGGATGCCGTATGCAGAAGTAATTGCGCCTCGGTCAGGGGAAGGTGAAGCGAGACATGGCACCATTGTTGCTATCATGCGCCGCTGTTTTGCGACGACTTGAAGCACAGCTGTCAGGTCTGCCACCCAACTTTCGGTGTACAGTTCAACTAGTAATCTCTCGAAATGCGCTGGTTGAAACTTCACCGTTGGCTACTTGACAAAAAAAAGCCCCGCCTCACTCCGAAAGAACCTCAAAGAGATGCCGGCCGTTTGCATTCTTTCTCTTTGCTTTTTCTTCCGGCCCTTCTGTCTGGACCAGAAGAAGAAGAATTCTAGGCAAATGGCAAGTTATTTGCATGCTCCGACTTGGTATCAAGTCGGATTACATATGATACATATAATATAGATGCGATGGCCGGGATCACTGGCAGATGCGCATCCTCCAACTTCCCCCACTTAGCCAACGGCCCTCCATCAACCAGTCCCAGCTGATTATGCCCTTTCCTTAGCACTCCAGCAACCAGCAATCGCGCGTCTCTCATGATATAATAATCAATACTAGAATGCGACAAGCATTCTTATAGCGGGGACCTTCTGGGAAGAGGCGACGTCGCACGGTCCTGCAGGGTTGGTAATGAAGAAGGGCAAATCAATCGATCATAGCTCCTGCGATAACTCCCCGCGCATGAAGTTACTGGATCTCCTCTGCCCGAAATTCAAAGGGAAATCCCTACGTAGACCGGCCTGGCATCTCCATTATTTCGTGAGCCAGAGAGGGGTAAGCGGCATGAGTGACTCGTGAGGGAGTCTGGACAGGCGCAGATCACGAAAAGACGCAGCAATTGGGTGCGGCCACCCACTTGGTCGGTGGCTCTCTGGCCAATTCATCAGAGCTCACACGGATAATGCGTTCGCCGCTCGTTTCTTTCCGTTTCGTCCAGTCAATGTTGAGTCGTAAATCACCCAGTTGGCTGTTGCAGTACCTACAAGGCCGATTTGCGCCAGGGTCTCAGCCATTCCCCATCAGTCTCAGGCTCTCAGCTCATCGATCGGCTTTCTAGTATCTAGTCAGGCATATGAAAAATTGTCAGCATTCAAAGCTTAGATAGCAGCTAGACAGTCGGTCTTTTCTGACAATGACAAAGGCGCTGGACTTGCCTGTGGGTTGTCAGCGCCAGCACCATCCATCGTCTACCGAGTACCTATCTCGTGCCGCTTGTTCATGATGAATGGTTGATAGCTTGTACTCTTAAATCGTCCTTGTTTCCGCACGCGCAAAAGCGCAAACCAATGTTGCATTATCTGCGATTGAAATGTTGCTAGTAGAAACAATTCTGAGGACTCTCCGCCAGTCGTTGGCCAATATGACCTGCGATCTTTCGACGTGGCTGCGCTTGAGACACTCCTCAAGCTGTCCTGCCCAGCGCTCGACCCATCTTGCGGATTTTGTTCTAACCCGGCCAGACTCTTGCGAAAAGGAGACACAATCAAATGAGAGCCATTTGATCTATAAAAATGCACAGAAACAGTTAGCCGGAGGAGGTATTCCAGCGCTGAAATCGAGCGGCTGTCGCATTTCACACACCCCTAATTACAGCCATAGGGTTCGATAATAAGGACGTAGACAATTTATATAGCAGAGAAGATACTGGCGATCTATTCTATGTACTTTATTTCACATTCAAAAGGCTCTGGTTTTCTATTTCTGTCATTGGTTGGCTATGCAATATCGAGCCGGAGGTATCGCAAACCAGCAGTTTGCGACATCAGAGAATGCAGCGCAAATCGTCCAAACGGGTGTAGAAGATAACTCTAAAGAAACAATCCAGATTTGAAGCTCCTAGGAGTATCGAGAATGGGTGTTGTCGAGGGCAATTGAGGGTTGTCAGGCCGGACAGCTCAAGTGATGCTCTCGCTTGGAGGTGAAACCGGATCATCGCTCTCCATTCTTCCTCGTCAACCCAACATCCTCACCATCATCCGTTCGACTCTGCCCGCTCCTGCGACTCGCCGTCTTCGCTGCGTGGTTAGTCTACATTCTCTGGAACCTGCAAATCCCCCGTCTCTGTCTTTGGCTGCTCTGGTGTTTCGCTGTTCTCCTGGCTCGCTTGGGGTCTGCCACCGCTGACTGACATCGCCCAACAAGCGCTGCGTAGATTCGACTCACCTTCTCTCCTCCACCATCGAACTGCCTCGCCCACTGCCATCGACCGCCTCCTCACGGCTTTGCTGCATCTACTAACCGTCTGCGACTCTGGAGGAGACCTTTGGATCAGAAATAGGTGTGTCCCTCGTGCTCTCCATCGTCTTCCGAGCGTTTCGGATCGTTTCTTCCTCTTCCCCCTCAACCTGCAACGTCTACAACTCATCAGGATCCGACGGATGGTAGCCGGCATCTCGAATCCTGTTTGGTACCTTTTTTGCAGACCCTCGTATCCATTGAGACCTTTAGAGACTCTTTATACTGACGCTGGCGGCTTCTTCTTGCCTAGACCTCTCATTCTTGTCCCATTTTTCCCTCTCGACGCTCTCGGCTCTTGCGACTTGCATCGCCCTCCCTCCACCCACCACCTTCGGCCATCAATCATTGCGTCAAAATAATCGCGGGTGATCCATCTATCAACCAGGCCCCTATAAATTTCCTATTGTGGTAGGTTTGGATGGATTCTGCCCGTACCCTACTGCTGCCGTCTCCCTCTACCTTGAACCTCCCCACTCTCTTCGCTTCGTCCTCTCGCCCAACGAACAGCCGGTTGATCCTATAATCAATGTAGTAGAAGTGTGGCAACACTCCCAGTTGGATTATTTTCATCATGCAGGCTGTCCAGTATGAACAGCTTGTTTCCCCTGGGGAGTCTCCTACCTACACCGACCACCGTCCCCTCCAAGAAGTCTCCCCGACCAAAAGCCCGACTCCCAAAAACGTCGCCTTCGAGTTGCTACTCGATGACAACTCCAAAGCTCGAGCTCGCATTCCCATGCGGGTACAGATTTACCCTCATGACACCACGGACTCTATCGTCACTACAGTGAAAAACTTCTATGGGATTTACGATGGCGCTGCCGGCGTCAGCTTCGAGGACATGCATGGCATTACCCTCATTGCAAGATATGAGAATCTAAGGAATAATATGACAGTCTACGTACGGGTAATGCCCGTTCCGGCTTATGAGGAGGGGTACGGAGATAGGTATTATGGCCCCATGTCCATGGACAATCGCAAACGCCCCAGCCTCGGTGAGCCGTTCCAGATGGCTTCCGCAATGCAGGCTGTTCAACCTTCTGAGCGCGGACAATCGCCGTCTAGGCCTGCTTCTCGAGTAGCTCGCAAGCGCAGTGTCTCGCCGTCTGGAAGAAGCCGTCGTAGCGCCTCCCAGCACAAGCAGCAGCCTCGCCCCCAACTCAAGAGTAGGGGATCTAGTACTCATGGCAGCATCTATGACGACGCTGGGTATAGCGACAGCGACAATGGCTATGGCTCCGTTTCTGGGGCGAAGAAACCTCGAAGTGAACACTTTGCCAGCTCAGAAATAAGCATGGAAAATATCCTCCAAGACGGTCGTCGCAAGCGACCGAAATTCGACAGCTCTGTGAGTCGAGATTTGCCTATTTTCCTCAATAGTACCATCACCGGTAGAGTTGCTAATCCTCTCTCTTTCTCTAAAGGAACTTCCATTATTCGTCCCACCTCAAGTCCCTCTCACTACCTCGACCTCCTCTATCTCCCCACAACGTCGCTCTATTGGCCAGGAAGGGGCGGGCTCGCCATTCGCGCGACCAATGCACCGTTCGAACAATCATTATCAGCAGCCATTGCCCTCTCCCCAAAGTTATGGACATAGTGATCACATCTATGGGACCAACCCTCCGCGAAATGGCATATATACTACACCAATGGTTCCTGAGCATGGTCACCGTCTTCGCGACCGGGCAACCATTCACTCTTCCGGGCAGTATTCAAACTCTACCGTCCGAAACGGTGGTCCGGGTATTCTTCCCACCCCCGATCCCACCATTGCCAGCTGCATATCTGATGAAGATGTCGCGTTGCAATTGATTCGTCTTGGAGATGCCTCCAATTTCTCTCATGGTCGCACTTCTGCATCGACCCTCGATGATGCGTTCAGCGGTGCTGCTGACGCTGCGTCTTCCACCGGTGCGACAAGCGACGGTGAATACTACAGTGAGGACGATGATGATCTGCCCACTGGCCCTGGGCAAAGGCTAGACTCGAGCCCAATGCTTCCACCGGGTACTGCCAAACACACCCACAAGCGCTTGGACGATATTCTTCCCAGTTTCGACAGCTCCGATGCTAGTTATGATAGCCACGACAATGAGTATCATCAGGAAGAATTTGAGGGCGGTATGGTCAAGAACGAGGCCGACGATGACTCCTCTCATGAGTCCAAGTCGAAGAAGGCTAAAATCCGAGCTATCAGCACAGCTTCTTCGAAGCCTCGCGTCGGCAAGACACAGCAAATTCGTCCGGGCAAAGGCGTAAACAAGAGCTCATCTAACAGCGCTGCTCGCAAAGGGGTCAAGTCAACACCGTCCTTGCCCGGTGCCAAAGCTGCTCCGCCTCAAATGGCCAACCCTGCTCCACCGCGGAAGGCTTCTACTTCGTCTGCGAACGGCCAGCATCCGTTAGCCGCGGACGAGGAGGATTTGTCGACGAAGCCGCGCTGTCAGCGGTGCCGCAAGAGCAAGAAGGGCTGTGACCGACAGCGCCCTTGTGGGCGATGCAAGGATGCCGGCATTGGCATTGAAGGCTGCATCAGTGAGGACGAAGGCAACGGCCGCAAAGGTCGCTATGGACGCCATATGGGCGTTCCTGTCAAAAAGCCTCTCGATACCGTTTCTGTTATTAGCGAGGCGCCATCCTCCATCGCCGCCATTCCCATCACCGCTACGACGATGGACAAGTCTAAGAAGCGCAAGCGCTAGGCTTGTTGGTCATGCCCGTCGGATCGCCATCCATCTTCGAAAGTTTTACCCTTTGACAAATCGGCTGCAGAACAAAACGATATATGCGGCGAATAAAAGCATCTAAGATACGCGCATGCTGGTCCTTTCCACCATAGACATGCAAAACTATACACTTCACCTCCCTGTCAATATACTCGAGGCAACATCCATCTCGTTGCCCCAAGTTGACGAATTCGTTGACCGGTGATAATTGCTATAGCTTCCGGGCGCAAAACCGCTATACTTCTCACCGGATATAAACCACCCAAGAAATCTCTGATTAATCCTGGGAGCTGTGTTTTTCAGTTTTGCTTTTGGCTTCCGACGTCGGACACCTGAACTCAACTCTTTCCGCTGTCTTATTATTACCTACTCTCGCTTCGTGAGCCGATGCTCCTTACACTCCTTCTCCGACTGAACACCCACCGACCTTGCTACATAACATCCTATCTGCGTACATTGCTTGTCTTGTTTATCATGGATAGTCTAGCGATTGAACTGAGCGGGTTGACTTGATCGATTCATCGACTTTGTGTACGGATTGTCTTTTTGGCGTTAATGTTTTGTTATTTACACGGTACCGACATCGATCTGGTCTGGTCACTTCCACTCATTTGCTATACAGCTGAATCTGACTTGATTGCCTCCTACAATATTGTCTGTGATTTAGTTTCAAGCTGTGTATCTTGTTATTGATTCTGTTCGTCTACAGATTGCCTTCACGTTTATTCTAGTGGTTGAATCACTGTGGTTCGCATCGAATTATATATTCTAGTTCCAAGGTTCAACCGGAGTTTATCACGATGCAGGCCCTTGTCGCACCCGGCCTAGATGCGCAGTCGTGATGACATATCTCAACCTCAAATGGCACTAGCCCCTCGTCCACCAAGGCTATATAGCGTCAACAATATAATGTCCTGAAGAAAGGAAAGAACTAGACCCGTGGACCTGGACCGCACCTTCCACATTAGGCCTAGTGTGGCTTTTTTTGCCCCGCATTTCCGCCTTAGCCGCGCTGCGGCGCTTCAATTTTTCTTTACCGCCCAAAATTGTATCGATGAGTCTTCGGTCTCTACATATCCGACATGAAATGAATCGATTGTTGATTGGTCTATAACTCCAGCACTGTACATCTACATCAATTACGCTGCCTTCTTTCTCTTTTATCTGGCCTGTTAGGCTTAGGTTGCCATCTTCATTCCTGCTACCTCCACATCCTTACCCTTAATCACGACGAACGATGCCCCCCAAAGCCGCTCCCCGACGGGGTGCATCGTCGGCGCCCACACGAAACAACAATGGCACTGCCTCTGGAGCCAGTGCGACCCCTACTACGTCCGCAAGCCCCGCGCCGGGCAATACAACACGAGCACCGGTGCAACGATTACAATCACTTAAGAAACGGGCACCCTCCGGGAGCATTGGACCTGGGCCCGGTCCCACCAGCGCAGGATCTGGAACCGGAGAGCCTTCGAAACCGACACTGAAATATAAACCGCGCGCGGTGGGTCGACGCAGCAAGGAAGAACGAGAGGCTATAGAGAAACTTGAGGCCGAGCGGAATGCGGAGCGGTTGGCGGAGGCCGCGGCTATTGCGCGTGGAAAGGCAAATCTTGCAGCGCGGGGACGGGCAGGATTCGCTGGCCGTGGGCGGGGCGGCCCGATGGGACTTGCTGGTGCGGCTGGACCATTGGGCTCTGGATTTGCTGGACGAAGGGGTCGCGGTGGTTCGAGATTCGGTGGTGGTGATCCTAGGGCTACGTCGATGTCGCGGAGGAGCAAATCAATGACTGCAGGGCCAGGTGGTGGCTATTCTTCGGATGAAAGCGACGGGGATATTCGGGTCAGCATTGACAGGATCAATTTGGAAAGCGATGCGGATGACGACGATGAGGATGCGATGATCGAGAAGAAGAAAAAGCGCAAGGGGAAGATGGTTTTGGGAAGTGCGAGGGAGTCAGGTCTTCGCCCGATTCGCGTTGAGAGACATGAGCATGAAGAGCGGGTGGTCAGCGTGAACATGGAGTCCAGTACAGCCAAGTCTGCTGAACTTCGACAGCAGGCGAAGGAGAAAGCTAAAGATGATGCACTGTTTGTGCAGGATGACGACGAAACGCCTACAGAAGGCGAACCCCAGGTGAAACAGGAGCCTACGGAGAATGACCAGGCAATGACAGATGTCCCACATGCAGAGGAGCCTGTTACGACAGACGACGGGCTATTACCTGCACCGAAGGTAAAGGTGCGACGGAAGCTTGGCTCGAGGGAGCCATCCGTGCCTGTAGCGCCTGCAGTGCAGGACCCAAAGAGTTTGCTACGGACCAAGGAAGATATCGAAGAATACGATCGACATGCAGAAGATCTTGAACTAATCAAGGATCTTTTCACCAAAGAGCCTCCTACAAAAGCAACTGAAGCCGCAGAAGGTGCCGAGGCCCCAGAAGGCGCCGAGGCTACGACGGACGACCAGGATAAGGAAAAGAAAGAAGGTGAAGACGGCGAGGAAGAGCTCCAGGACGATAAGCTCACAGGCCAGCTCTTCCTGATGCAGTTCCCTCCCATCACACCAAACCTCATTGAACCGAGTGCGGACGGAGCAAACCTTGACAGCGAAGCGACGCCGATCCCCAATCCCGCTGCGCCTCAAAGCGCGGGGCAGAACGGGGCATCGGAAACTCCTGCTCTGAAGCGCGAAGATGATGTCGAAGTCCTCGACGGCCAAGATGAGGACACCGCCACAAACACGCAATCCAAGGTTGTCACAGCAGCAGACTGGCAGCTCAAGGCGGGGCAGGCCGGCAAGCTCAACGTGCACGCATCGGGCCGGGTGACAATGGACTGGGGAGGGATCAGCTTCGAACTGGACCGCGCAACGGCTGTTGACTTTCTACAAGAAGCGCTGATAGTGTCGACGCCGCCGAATGTGACGGAGGAGATGCCCGACGACGAGCACAAGGTGTGGGCTATGGGACAGCTAAGCGGCAAGTTCACCGTGACTCCAGACTGGGAGAAGATACTATGATGCACGTCAAGCTGTTAAAGGACCCCGCCGGGGTCGGCTATCCAAGTAAGATAGATACATGTCGTCATCCGCATCTACGAAGTACCGACTACTCTGCAGCCTTATTGCTCTGGTAACTATAAGTCATAAGCGTTATACCTGCCTTGAATCTTGATATTCATAGTGAACCCTGGTTGATTGGTGCTGTTGCGTCACACAAGATGGGGCGCTCTGTGCCGTCCCATGGCCATTGGTCCAATTTCCCTGCCAAGATTGAGCCGGTGCTGTCTCGTTGGCCGACAAGCTTCGGAAGGTTGCACGAGACAGCGATCGGCCCACGCTAACCTCGCGAGTCGCGGCAGACAGATGGCCAATGAGCAGCCGCGTATTGCAGGCACAGGCCCACTATGGAGCCGGGCAAGGGACTTTTCCTGCCCCTTTGGCCCTCACTGCTCAGGGCTGTTTTGCTTCTCCATCCAATTTTCCACCTCCAGCGGCCCTCGTTCTCCTTTGCACGAGCTGAACGTGCTTGGGTTCCTCATCCCAACTCATGTTATCCTGCGCTTGGAATATATACCGTTAGAGCTTCTGGATTCGGCGTTGTGATTGTTGTTGTCCTGGCGCGTCGAGTGGTTCGATATCCGCTCTTCTAGCCTTGGATAGCGGTGGTCTCAGGAGGTTGACCTGCCACTCGTTTCAACCGGTCTCGCCCTGGGCCCTCGCCCTTGCGGACTCCGCCCACCAGACGGCTCGTTTATTTATCTCTCAGCCGCCCCAGATCGCGCCGACTAGACCTCTGCAGCCTCCATAAAGTGAGACAATAATCGCCGAGCTATCGCATTCGCAACCCCCTATCGATCCTCCCGACGCTTATAGCCAACCCAACCTCCGCACGTCACTCAAGTCCATATCACAATGAAGCCCTCCACACTTCTTCTCTGCCTCGCTCCTGCGGCTGTACTTGTTGCGGCTGACCCTATCCCGTACGCCGTCGCTCCTAGCCCGTCACTACAGAACGGTCTCTCCTCAAGACCTCTACCAGACGTGCAGACAACTCCGGAAGACGTGCCACAGATACAATCAGAAGCGCAAAAGATGCTCCACCTTCAAGTCGCAGACGCCCAAACGAAACCAGACACGATAGCCATTCCTCTTCTTCGGAGGACGGCGCTTTCTTTGCGGACACGGAGGTCATCTACCGAGTTGACGAAGCGGAGCGAAGGCACATTGGGGCAGACGCCGTGGATAGGAATGGCCATTGGGCTGACCTGCACAACAATGGCAGCTGTGATGCTGGGGTAATTCCTCGCCTAGCCTGATGAACTATACCTCCCTCTGCTTCTCTTACGACAAACCAAGGAGTGCACCTGCATCTGGAGTTATGCATTTTTGTCGCTTCTTCTTCGCTTCTTCGTCCCTGGGGACGCTTGGACTCTCTTGGTCCTTTTTAATTATCTTGCTGCATGAGCGTCTTGCTTACAGCGCGCATTCTTCATCGATTATCTACGACGACGCTAATACCGGGAGGATTTTACGATTTCTTTCTCTTTATCTCTGCAGACCCTCTTCCCCTGCAGTGCTAATGCTTGCATTTATACCTATCGACCTACCTATCTACCATATCCCATGCCATGTATAGAACAGGATTGCTTGGGTTTTTGTACGTGTACATGATATCACTTGTTTGGCTCAGTGAACGAATATACTTCAATCTAAATACTTCAGATCTATACCGAGTATCTTGAAAGAGACTTCAGTCGAAGGTTATTATAATTGTTGTTTACCAGTCAGCTGTCGAACTATGACGAAGCCTACATCCGTCTCCGCACGAAGGAGCCAATCCCTGCTAAGGTTGTGTATCATCTCAAGTATAGAGTACTTCGGCCCCAACTCGACTTCACAATTTCAACCACTGAACCATGGACCGAAGCAACCCTGCTTGACCAACCTCTTTGTCCTGAAACCCGGGCGTCCCAATCAAAGCTCGGTTACTTAATCCTCCAAGGAACAAAGGACTCGCATGTGGCAGCCAGTCAAACATGGCCCCGGCTGGCTTGTCACACCACGAGGTACGAGCGTCGAGGACAGTCACAGTAGTAGTCACTGCCCCGGCGACATGACAACCACAAGTAGTCAGGGCACAGCCTTGGTTTGCTTACTTGCTGAGTGGGGAGTTATTGCTATTGTTATACCCTGCATTTAATTCCAGTTCTTTCATCATCCTGTCCAGGATACCTCAGATGCCTACAGATAGACCATCGTCTTCTCTTTGAATGATCTAATTGTCCCTGCCGTCCAACAAAAGCGCCTATTTATCAGCCGCATCGAAAACATCGAAACAACGACAGAAAGATGTCGACCACCGCCTCCACCAACGCAAATGCGTACAATAACATCCCGCCCGAGATCCCCTCGTCGTCTGTCCCCATCGCCCGCGAACTCGGTATCCTGTTCGGCTTCCTCCTCGCCTCGCTGGTCATCATGGGGGTCTACGCTGTGATTTGGAGGGGTGAGTTATACTTTCTATCCTCCGCTCTCGCTATACTCCATATGCCATACTTCCACTTCAAGTCGAGTCGGGTCGAGTCGAGTCGTTTGTTCTCTACATACGGAGTAGCAAGCCCCAGATAAGAAAACAAAGCAAGGCTAACGAACAAGCACATGGACAGGTGTCGAGCGCGCCGAGGAAGAAAAAGACCGAGTGCGCCGGCAGCGCCTCATTGCGCAGGGCGTGCATCATGGGCGCGGTGGGATCCATGAGAAGATGCTGAATCAGGAATTCTTTAACGGGAGGGCAGGGGTCGCGAAACCGGATGCTACTCATGGGAGTGCGAATGGTGGGGAGGGTTTGGGTAGAAGGAACGGTGCGGGTGGTATAGGTGGTGGAAGAGCGAGGGCGATGTCGAATTCCATGGGGTTGTCTTGAGGAATGGCATGGGGTATGAGGGAACTGGCTTTTTGGCTGTGTATATACTAGTTTACCTATCTCGTCCTGGCCGATGGATTGATGTGTATACGGAGTTGGTTGGTTGGATTATAGCTGGGTTGGGTCTCGCTTTCAAGGTCGAAATGGTCTATCAACCCTATCTAGATCCTCTAATGATATCAGGAACATGAAAATGTATTTTCTTCTCTATGAATGCAATCAAAGCGAAACATCAACAGACAGAAACCAGCTTGGGACTACTTCCCAATCGCAACAAACAACCGATCCCCAATATCCCCAAGACCCGGCACAATCATGCCCCGCTCGTTGCACCGTCCATCGACGGCGCCCATCCACACCTCCACGCCCTCAGGCCAGCACTCGGCCGCCCGCTTAACACCATCCTCGGAACCCAGCACACTCAGCATGACAACCCGCTGCACGCCCCACTCGCGGAGAAGCTGGATGGCGGCCTCGGCGGTGCCGCCGGTTGCAATGATGGGATCGAGCAGAACGGCTACAGATGCAGCGGCTGTGTTGACGCTGTTGGGATCCGGACCGGCAGACGGGGATGATTCGGGACGGTTGTAGGGGAGATTATTATAGTATTCGACGGGCTGGAGGGAGAAGCGGTCGCGGAAGAGGCCGAGGTGGTAGATTGGAACGGGGGAGGGGAGGAGATCGTTTATTGCTTAATACTTGTCAACACCTGGTTGTTTGAATGGCGGCTGGAATCGGTTATATACCGTCAATCATGCCCAGTCCTGAACGGAGAATTGGTACCAGCGCGATGTTGGCGGGGTCAACCGTCTTCGTCTCATATTCGATGCCTAAGGGCGTGGAATCCTACTGCTTTTAGTACTTGCAGTATGTACCTGGCTAGGGTTAGGGAGCGAGTTCGTACAGTCTTCCCCGTGCCCACAGCATTCCAGCCAGCAAAGGCCTCCACGCCTAGAATCGTCGCGATTTCATTGACCAAGTTGCGGGTCTCGCGGGTCGTGGTTGAGGACGACCGCAGCTGAGAGACCTTGGCTTGAAGAAGGGGGTGAGAGGAGATGTGGACGTTAGAAGGAAGCGTCATAGTGGAAGAATAGGTGAGATAGTAGATAAGGCAGTGAACCTTGTATCTAGGGAGAGCTGGCGGTGATGATCTGACTTGACTGAGAAGATGAGGGGTAAGGTAAGATACAATGCAGGGCCAAGTCACCTGCCTCACCTGCAGTTCTTAAGAATGCATCCCCTGCGGCCTCCTCCGGCTTCATCTGCAACCTCCAGGGGCTTGCTCCTCCGCTGTCTCCAACTCTTATCTCGCTGCCACCCTGATACTGATAACCTGATAAGCAGGGCGATGACTCCATCTCCTCCGACCCACTCGCCCGGCTTTAGTCATGAGGCTAACCGGCGAAGCATTTTCTTCCCCTCATGATCTCCTCGCGGCAACAAAACAGACAGCAAAGCGCTACGCCATTGGGCGAGCGTAAGGATACCCGCGATGTCCTCGGACTTCGATGACCCTCGTCCCAGCGACAATGTGGAGGCTCATCTCCCCGAGACCCAAGCGCCGCCCCCGACGACAGAATCGGCTCCGCAGCGACAATCTAACGGTTACTTCGCAGACAAGCCCGAAGACCAGGAAGCATATCAAGCGCCAGAGCGTCATGTTTCTAGGTCCGAAAATGGACCGTCCACCGAATCGCAGCAGCTCTCTTCCTCCGCGACAACCCTCTACACCCTCTCCTACCTCATCTTCTTCTCCATCTTCGGCACCCTCGCCCGCCTCGGTCTCCAAGCCCTGACGTTCTACCCCGGCGCGCCGGTCGTAACAGGCGTGCTATGGGCAAATGTAGGAGGATCCTTGCTCATGGGCTTCTTCCTCGAAGATAAGAACATCTTCCGCGAGGAATGGGGCAAGCCCAACACCAGCAACGACAAAACCGAAGAATCCAAACGCCACAAAGCCGTCAAGAAGACGATCCCCCTCTACATTGGCCTGACAACCGGCTTCTGCGGCTCCTTTACGTCCTTCTCCTCCTTCATCCGCGACATCTTCCTCGCCCTCTCCAACGACCTCGTCTCCCCGGACCTCGCAACCGCAACCGCAACCTCCCGCAACGGCGGCTACAGCTTCATGGCCCTGGTCGCAGTCCTCTTAACAACCGTCTCCCTTAGTCTCGCTGCCCTAATCGCAGGCTCGCATCTCGCGCTCGGCATCAACCACCTCCCAATCCCACATACCCTCCCCTTCCGCCTAACCCGGCGCATCCTCGACCCCCTCTTCGCCTCCCTCGGCCTAGGCTGCTGGATAGGAACAATCTTCCTCGCGATCTTCCCGCCAACAGGGCATAAAGCCTGGCGCGGCGACGCCGTCTTCGCAATCGTCTTCGCACCCCTAGGATGCCTCCTCCGCTTTTACGTCTCACTATGGCTGAACGCGCGCATGCCCTCGTTCCCGCTCGGCACCTTCGCAGTGAATATCTTTGGCACCATCGTTTTGGCCATGTGCTATGATCTCCAACATGTCGGAAACATTGGTGCCTCTGCGCTAGTGAGTTGTCAGGTGCTGCAGGGTGTGATGGATGGGTTCTGCGGGTGCGCGACGACGGTGAGTACGTGGGTGGCGGAACTGAATGGGCTGGCGAAAAGGTTACAGGCGTATGTATATGGGGTTTCGAGTGTAGCTGTGGCATTGGGGTCTTTTGTGATCATCACCGGGTCGCTGAGGTGGACTGTTGGGTTTGTTGAGCCCGTGTGTGGGTGATAATCTAATTAGCTACCATGTATATAGGCCTATTATACGTACTCCGTAATGCATAATGTTAATGTTGGTAATCTCAGCTCAAGCTGTCCTACTCTGGTGTAGAGCCTAGTTGAATGGACAGTACGTCTACGCCATGCTAATATCAAGTCGAAGTCTTAGATAGCTACGGCCATGGTTCACGTATGCATAGAATCTACAACCTACAAGACTGCCTTTGAGAAAGGACCTACTCCGTCGAGTAGATACGGTACCGAACAAGATTCCCCGCCAAACCAACTTGCATTTTGTGATCAAATTACTTATAGTACAGGGGTACTACAACGCGAGCAAAGCAAAGCATGTGCAACTTTAAGTAGATATAAGAAAAAAATGAGATATGACGTTCTTTAGAAAGGAGAAAAAAGTCCAAATGATAAGGATAACAATAAACATGCAGAACAATGCAGTTCAAACCGATAAAGATAAACGAGCAACAAGCTGCTGTAAAACTCAAGGAACAAGGAAAGAGCTATTAACGTAACAGGCGATTCAAACAGACATTAAACAAAAAATGGCCCATGGTCCAAATGGCAGGCGAAATCAAAGAATATTCAAAAGTTGGAAAGAGGGAAGCGAAAGAAAATATGTAACAAGAAAAAGACAAGGTATCAATAGTCGAGTTGTAAGCTCGACTGGCAATCAGACAAAAAAGCCGGCGCGCACAAGAGGGTATGGCAAACCTCCCGTATTAGTATGTAGAAGGTGATTGAAAGAAAAACTCCATCATGTGCGAGAGAAGAACACACAGGACCAGCCGGGTGTTGGAATGTTGCCAAGAAGGAACAGCCCACGAAAACATGAAAATCACACCGGACTCCCGTGGGCTCTTGCAAAACCATAAGAGCAATATGCAGAAACGTTCAATGAGGAAGTCGGGAAACACCAGCAAGAAGCATTATGCGGCGGTCCAGGTCGTAGCATCCCAGAAAACAAAAATTTCGCCGCCTACCTTCTTGCATCCGTTCCCGACCAAATATTCCGAGATTGCAAACCCAAACATGCGTAAAGACAGACAGTAATGAGAGGACTGGGTAGGGACACCCAAGGTGTTGAAACGAGTGACGGATTAAATCGGTTGAGGGTTGTGACCCTTCATGCAAATGCAGGTAAGTTAGTATGCGGTGCCAACACTGGCAAGTGACTTTGTCGGCACAGCGTGAATAGGTTGGTCTTTGGCAACTCGTAGCGAGTCCTCGTAGCCAACCAAGGCTTGGGAGTGAAGCTTAAATGACTCGCCCATGAGCTTGGTAATACTGTAGTATGTTAGTTATACGGTTCACGATCCTCGAAACAACTTTACTTACCCCCAAACCACCACACCGTCTAGGATGTTACCCCATACACGGGCCACGGTGGAGCTGAGTTTACCACATGAGTCGACGGCATCGTCGTCGAACAGATTCCGGACCTTGTTGTAGATGGCCATCTCTGCCTCAGAGGCAGGCTCCTCGTCATGTTCCAGGCGATAAAGCCAGAGGCTGAGAATTACCATCAGGTCCAGCCCGCAAAGCGGGTGTTCGACACTCCAGTTGGTAGCAGAGGTCTTGGCAACCCAGTTAATTCCTTGGATGGCGGCAATCTCAATGCACTCAAAGCATGACTGGATGACCTTGTTCATCTCTTGGGATCGCTTGACCTTCTCGCGAGCGACAGTCATTGCAGCTGCAACTTCGTATGAAGAGTGGTAGCGCAGGGCTTCCTGGATGGACTTCAGGTCAACCTCAAGGCGGGCACGAGTGTTGCGATAGACGGCCATCGAGTTGAAGATGAGCGGGTGACCGTTCTGAGGAGTACTGAGAGGGACAACAATGGTTTCGGGCTCGCAAACCTCAAGCGAGTTCTCCCAGGTCTCCAATGCGAGGCGGAGCTTGTACTCAGTAACAACATCCTGAAGAGCCTCGAAGCTTCTCTTGTGGTTCCAGACCTGCAGAAACAGAGCGTTGATGAGAACACGGGTCGCGAACGCGCTGTAGCGGGTTTGATCGCCTTGGAAGAGGCAGTCATGGGCCTCACGAACGGTCATCGACGAAAAAGAGGCCAAGCTTCGGCGCCATGCCTCATCGTCATTGACATCAAGGTTCCACATAGATTCAGACGAGGGCAACTCCAAGTTGTCGAACTCATCAAAACTCATCGCGGGAGTGTGGTTGAAGGTCAAGGTGAGCATGCCGAAGAAGATGTACACAGCGTAGTAGGTGCGGCGGCAAGATTCATCCTCAATCCATTCCTCCCTGTTTGGCTGGCGTCCTCCACGACCTTCCGTACGAACCTTGAGCTGGTATCGGTTACCGGCAACCATCTATGAATTGTTAGCTATTTTCTCACACTAAGCGAGGCGATGCGACTCACATTGGCAAGGAGACTCTTGATTGAGCAAGTCCATTCTAGACCCTTCGGGTCGCCGCTCCAGCTCTCAAAGATCATGTTCAGCAGAGTGCTCTGCATAGCCCACAGAGGACACTTCCTCGAATCAAAGTTGTCTTTGTGCTGGAGAAACTGGTTGACAAGCATTTTGGATCCAACGTGAAGCATAAAAGCGTGTTGCCGTTCAAAGGTGTACAGAGCTCCGATGGAGAGGACAGCAAGCAAGAGAGGTGTGGAGGCCGTGGTGGGCTTGAACGACTCCTGGTGCAGGAATGGAAGATGGTGGTGGTATAAGTTGAAGTAAGTAGACAGATACTTGTTCAGCGCGGGTGTCGCAGGGAGCTGGAATGACTCGGGAAGCACACCCAGAGAGTCGGCAAGACGAATGCGCTCCACAATTTGGTTGCGCTCTAGGTCATTAGCAACCTGAGGCGCCTTAGGCAGCGTCAAAGCCTGGCTAGGTCCCGGCGACCGGCGGTAATTGACGGGGCTGACAGGTCCGGTCATCGATGGGTAGGGAGACAAAGCATTCGGTGTGGAGTTGCCCGATACGGGAAGGGAGTTGACCAGCGAGTGCAGCGACGGAGGCAGCGAGTCAGATACATGGCGGTCCATGAGACCGTGGGATTCTGCGGCATCCTGAGATACGAACGGCGAAAGGTGATGTTTCGCATCGGTGGGCGAAACCAACGAGTCCCAAGGCATTTGCGGTAACGTCGCATTGCCGGATAGATATGAAACGGGAGGTTCGAGGAGAGAACCACGTCCGGGGGAAAAGGAGCGATCGGACTCGGCGCGATCGTGGATCTGGCCGGTCACGGCGGCTGCAGCCTTATGTTGGAAATCTGTCATCAACATGGCTGCGGTTTCAAGGTCGACCATACCATCGCTGCTTGCCTCTATTTGTTCCAATGTTGTAGGATCAATTGTGACCGAGGGCTTGGAAGGGGCTGGAGAAGAAGCCTTGCGAACGCCCCCTCCTCCACGGCGGCGGCCCTCAGAGACGAGGGGGACGCCACCGTCTTTGGCATGAACAGTTCGGTCATGTCGAAGCAAGAGGTCTCTGCGAACAAATGTGCTCCTACACTTCAAGCATTTAAAAGGACGTTCCTTCGTGTCTATTCCACCTAGTTAGCACAATCTGTGACCTATGTTGAGAGCGAGAATGATCCAAGATAAAAAGAACCGAGGGACTGGACTTACGGGATCGCTCATGCCGGCTGCGGTGCTCGCTTCGGCTGAATGCGCGGTTGCAGAACTGGCACTTGTATTTCTTCTCGGGGGCGGTTGTCTTTTTGGCAGGCGAGTTGTTCGCCGTACTTGATGCGCTAGGGGCCATTTCTCAAGATGGTGTGTATCGCGACAGTCGGACGACCAGAGTTCTTAGCACGACAACGACGGCGCGGACAAGCGTGGTATCGTCCCGTTAGTGGCTTCACACCGGTTCTGAAGGCGGGCTGACGATAGGTATTCGAGTTGATGTCTGATCATTCCTTGGACGCGAAGAAACTTCGAGGTGGGATTATTCTAGGTGGAGGTCCAGCCACAGGCGGACGTGGGGTGCAAACACAGAGTGTGTGGCCGAAAGGCGGACAGACAGGCAACTCAGAACAGAATGTTGAAAGAGAGAGAGAAGAGAGAAAGGGTGTTGAATAGAGGGAGAGGGTTGGGAAGAGGAGGGGAAGAAGAGAGGAGAGGAGGGAGGAGAGAAGAAAAGAGGGGGGGATATTGAATGTGATGAGGAGAAAGTCAGAAGTGGGAGTGGGAGTGGGAGGCCGGGCTGGTCAAAAGGAAAGGGAGCGAGCGAGGGTGCGAGCAGGCACGCAGTCGTGGGCAGAAGAGTCGGGGCGATCGCTGGGTCGTGACAGTGAGGCGGTCTTGGTGGGAGAGGGGCTGTGGCCGGGAAGCACGGAGGGGGTTGTAAGCCCACGCACCGCCCACTCTTGTACCACGCGGCCAATCGCGGCATCCCCCGTCATTTCTGACTAACCGCGTGACGGAGCTAGGCGTGATCGGGCTAGATCGCGTGTCCAGCTCCGTTACAGATTACGAATAAAATACGGAAAACAAAGCAGTGCCAGCCCACTCCAGCCCACATGGACACTCAAGAACCCATCAACCCGGTTCTGCCGATGAACATATCAATTTTCAGGTCGAGTCGCGTCGCCTGGCCAAGGTTTCCTTCAATAGGAAGCTGTCTACAGAGGTCTCATCAGGCTCGAGCGCATCTCATCCGCCACGTCTCTTTGTGAGTGATCAGTCGCCTAGTACGGAGCATAGTCCACAGAAGTCATAGAAATGCATCTCACTGCTCAGGAACAGGAAGCCAGAAAAGAAAACATGATATAATGGGTACTATTGGGGCAAGCGCTGGCCCCTTGACATTCAAGATTCATCAAATTTGCAGCCGGCAATGCCTATTATTGGGCACTGCGTCCGATCCAATGCGCACAGTCAATCTTTGGGGCCCTCCCTTCCTTCTTTTGGTATACAGCAACTGTGATGGCTTCGATTAGGGCAGTTACCTGTTTGAAATCAGAAGCTCAGAATCCGCTCTCCATTTTCAAACATATCCGGGCTCCATAGGGAATCTTATCTATCCCTGTCTAGGCCTAGAACTGGATCACATCACATTTCCAGCGTATATATTAATAATAGCTGGCCTATCCAGAAAGGGCATCTGACGACACCCGCCGCGAAAACCTGGACGACGGCTGCGGGGCCGCCAACCAGAACATCATGACAGCTTCACCACTCTAAATCGCCCTGAAGATGAAGGCGATGATATACAGAAATTCTGGGGAAAGGGATGGCAGCCACACTCCAAGCCCAGCACCGCCGCTTGAAACCCTTCCAATTTCTGCGCCCCTCGTCAGACACAGACCCCTTTGCCCCTCCAACGACCAACAAGGATGATGCCACATGATTCGTGTAAATGCTCCTTTCATTTCCACCCGCACCGATGGGCCTATGATGTCTCATTCTTGATCTTGTGCATTTGGCGTCTTGATTATCGATGTTCATTTCTCAGCCCCTTTCTTCTCGAAAACGAGAGTCAGAACCGGACCCCTCCTTCCCCTCCATGGACGAGTCTGACTCTCTCTGGACAGCACCCCTCCAGCCCCTCCGAGCACAACCCCTCTGTACTCCGTAGTGTGTACCAAAGTACTTTGTCCGAGGCCCGCTATGCACCGATGACTACATCGAACCCGAGCGGGTGGGCCGAACCACCCCGTCAACTTGCTGCGCTCAACCGCCGTTCCAGAGTCCAGACTCACTCTATCCCAAAACACTTCGATTTCTTGTTGAAAGTGAAACAGCATCATTGACTTTTAGTTTATACACAGTCCATAGTACTACATTCGCCACGACCAACTGTCCTTTCGCTCGTCCACCGCCACCGTGAATTGGGGCCGCGATACTTCGTGTACTCCGTCCCGGACTGACGTTTTCGATCTCGAATCTCACGCCCACGCAATTGTGGCTGACCGAGACAAGGAACATCAGCCTGCCGGTTGACTGGATGAGAAACCCTTAGATCACCATTTCCCGGTAGGCTGCAGAGGCACAGCAAGCTGCAAGAGACGAACCACCACGCCACAGATTCTGCAGTTTGCGCCTTGGATTTATCGCGACGCCAGCTCTGTGCCCTTGACGGTGCATTCTTTCCAGAGACTAGAGTTGATTGGGCGCATAAAAATATCCTACATTACCTGGATGATCCCTGTATACATACGTGTTGAAACTTAAGCCACACTCTGTGCACCCTCTGGTTACCAGACGGGGTTAGACCACCGAGGACTGTGGCTGCGGCCTCAGCTCGGAGACGCGCTTTCCTTCCGGGCCCATTCTCAGGCCCACCAACATCTCAACTGAGGTCAGATGACGATGACGATGCTCCCGCAAGTTGTCACGTCCTGCCCCTCTTCCAGGATATACAGAGTATACCCGTATGACGGCATGACTTGTCAATTTATCACCAGCCTATTATCGATTCCAATACGGAGTACTCTTGGTCGATAGACGAATAAACTTTGGAGTGCTCTAGAGAGCAACTCTTTAAAGTACTACGGACTAAGCTCCATGGTGGGGGTGAACCCACCTTCAATATGGCATCGAACCCACTCTTTCCGATCAGCGAGGGTTACTCCGGAAACTACCTCGCTTTGACTGCATACGGGGCTTTTGCTTGTGCGCGTCTCACGCTCTCAGCCCTTACAGTAGAGTGTCCGTCGTCCGCATACTCCAAGGCGGATCATCAGTATAGGACATGCTGCTGCTTCCAGGATTTTGACCCTGCATCATAACTGACCGCTTGAATCTGCCTCCAGCTTTGATTGAGCATCAAAGCGGTGAATTGGCCTTACAGGTCCAGCCTCTGGAAATCGAACCCAGATTAACCGTGATTGGGATCTTGTTTGTCGATCTATTTTCCGACTCTGCAGCGGTCCGGTCCAGCCACTTTCAATATCACGTCGAGATTCAAGATAACAAGTCTCTCCGGCAGCGACACCGCGAGGATGAAAGAGCTCGAGTATTTGAGAAAGGGATACGCCATTAACTCAATCGATTGCCAGGCCATTATTATTGAAATGGCGTGCAGCCAAACCTCCATGTATAAGTCCGATAGATCGGCGCACGGGGAAGAAGCGGACAATAGTGCGAAAATCTCCGTGCTTCGCGAAGATATGATAAACAAAGGTACGATGTGCACAAATTTTGTCCATGACCGATCATTTCCTCTTCTTCTGGGACAATATCGCTGTGTGTCTTCTGTGATTCGATGGGTCTCGCGAACGCAATGTCTTGCTTGAAAGGTTCATTAAGCCTCAATAGTCCAGACAGGGATGAAGGCTCATATCTCTGTCCAAGTTTGTGGTCTGCACTCTGCAGCAATCCGTCGTGGTCCTTACTTGGCCGTTCGTTATTTATGATCCTCAAACAGACGATCATTCCCAAGGTCCTTGGATTCCAATGGCCTGGATGAAGAGAATGATTCGTGGTTTCATTCCGTTCTTCGCTCTTTATTTCGAAGCTTGGTCTCCACCGCATACCGTTGCAGGATTCAGGAACAGCTTCCCCGAGCACTAACGAACATCGGCAGTTCCAAGCCCAAACACTAACAAACCGTCTTGGCTCCCCCTTTGTCGCGGATGAAGCCATCCGCAGCTATTATTTCCACAGCGACGGTAAAGGGCCAAGGAACCGCGACGCGCCTTTGGGTTCCACTGTCACGTCGTCTTCGGAGTGGGACCCGTCTAGAATTTCTCGATGTTGGATTGTTGGCAAAGCCCTTGGACTCTGATGTCGGTGAGGCCTAGGGCACGTTGGGAGATACAAAGAATCAGTTGTCTTCTTTGGAGTTGGAGTTGATTCTTGACCGCTTCCATCTATACAACGAGAATACGGGATGCTGCCCAAATCCCATGCCGAGTCCTCGAGTCACCGATATTTCAACTGATAACACCACTTAGAAGGATAAAGGATCTCGACCGATCCCGATGAAGTTTCGACCCGAGTTCTCCCGCGGCATGCCCACTGTCTAGCAGAGCGTTTCCGTTAACAACGTGCCTCTGTCCAGGTGAACAGCTTCAGATTATGGCCAACAGCCGAGGCACGGTTTTGCTTATCGAGGTGAAATGTCTTGACAGCAACCTACACTACATATTATACGGAGAACGTACGGAGTAGAGGCAATGCAAGTTTGCAACTGATATAATACGGATATCGTAGGGGTGGTAGTCGACATATGTCTGACCGTCTGTGACCACCAAAATGACCACTGTGACGGTCACAGCAAAACAAGGTCGTCAGATCGGCGCTTGGCATACCAAAAGGGGTCTAGCTCCCGCGGCATATACTCGCACTAGCCCTAAAATGAAAGGCTGATGGCTTGGTTTAGCGCATTTTGATTGGTCAGCTTTAATCCACTTTTAGTCACGTGTATGTCGTCTCTGACCGTCATAAAAAACATTGACATTTCGCTGTGTCGGTCACAGTCTGTTTTGTGACGACATTTTACCATCCCTAGGATATCGCGACTCAAGCCGTTCTTTGAGGTCCATAATTAGGGCTGGGGTTGAAAGCCGACACTGGTGACTGGACAGGTCTCGCGATTTTACGCCGTTGTGCGCGGGTCTCGCTAGAGGCCTAGACTGGACCTAAGGATGCCTGGATCCTAAGGCCTACGGTCGCATAATTTTGCGATGCATCTACGAATTACAGGGCCCTTACGCCTCGCGTTGTTGGCGACCGGCGCTTACAACCATTATTCCAAAGCGCTCACTGTTAAGTGAACTGTTACAGATCCAGTTTTATATGGTCGAACCGTGGAAGTTACCCGCCGCTTACTGCCACCTGAGACTGTCCCATGGTTCGTTCCCGCCTCGAGATCAGTAAACACATGGCCATAGAGCAAAAG
Organism: Aspergillus mulundensis; assembly: GCF_003369625.1. Taxonomy (NCBI): domain Eukaryota; kingdom Fungi; phylum Ascomycota; class Eurotiomycetes; order Eurotiales; family Aspergillaceae; genus Aspergillus; species Aspergillus mulundensis. The sequence goes on along the minus strand of NW_020797893.1, from coordinate 291,851 downwards.
CTCATCCAATTAACGACTACACTTGTGTCCCTCGCTCTGGAGCTGCCATCCTGCCACTCATTTCCGAAGTATAACCCTGCGTCGCCAGCCTAGACAGAAAACTACATACGGCCGCGTAATAAGGGATGAAATCCCGGCTCTCTGGTTCACTAGAGCACCTAGGCAGCCAACTTTCGAGAAGCGCCCGGCTACGCCGGAGCCAGAAGGATTCTCGAAAGGTGAACCGGCTTTCTGTAACAACCGGCGTTTACCCTTGAGCTCCTGGCCAACGGCTTTGTCCCAGAATCAGGGAAGGGGGGCCGTTGGAACTTTATTACATCGCGAGTCAGCGTTGCCCTTTGTTGTTGGTTCTCGAGAAAAGGGGGAGGGGCGATTCGCTGAAGTTTACTTTGATACAATGCAAGACAACAACAGCGGATGAAAGAGCCAGGATGGACTCATCAACCTCAAAAATGAAGTCACCGCAGACTGAAAATCAGGCTGTGAATGTGATGTGTCGCTGACTCGCTTGTGCCTGGGCCAAGATGACCCCCTGATTGTGCAGAGCAGATCGGTCGATCCCTATCAGCGATCGCCTGCATGATATCACTGCGTTACTGATAACCTGATAGGGGCGTCCTTGACTTTGTCGATACGATGACTGTGACTGTCTGTATCAGCAGCTCTAGGCTTTGGAGGTCTACTCTGTAGATACTTCGTAGATGGGCATAGATAGGCAGGTTTGTTTCTGTTGCTTTGGCCTGGTAATAGATCCCCGCTCTAGGATTATGTACATGCGTACGCCGTATCGATGATAGTAGATAGTATACGGAATAGGTATCCCTACAACGTCGTCTTAATAATGGAATTGCTGCGCATGATAGATCCTATCAAATAACGATACTCGTCACTTCGCTGAGCCTTCGGCAGACCCACTAGGCCGCCCCGGGGCCTAGTGGGTTTGGCCGAAGGCTCAGCGGTGTGACAAGTAACTGTAAGGCTCTGCCTATCTGCTCGCATAGAGCAAACTCTACTCCCATCCGCGGCGACCCAGCGCGTATCAACAGCCAAGCCAGGCGTAAATATAAATCTAGACTAACTAGCATGCACTACCCCAAGCCATCGAGTACGCATCGCGCAATATACCGATATAAAGAGTCCAATAGCGGTTGATATAGTCGATATAGTTGCGAGATACTTGGTAGACATTTCGAATGACTCTAATATCGCTCGAGTAGTATCCTGTCCTCTATGGTATCAGAATCTGTCCGCATCCTAAGATTTCCCCCAGGTCACGCATCATCTATCCAGCAGATATATCTTGAAAAGACATGTACGTGGGGTAGACTAGGGTAGGTGGCTAGCATAAAACTGCAGTCGAAGCCTTGCCTTCAATGACCGAGGCTTTTAGTTTTCCTATGCGTCTAAGAGGTGGTGCCCTAGTCAAGGATCCCATACGCCTAGGTACTACCCCAGCTACAATGTAATCGAGACCCCAAAGAATTCAATCTAAGTGATCATGCATAGACACAATGTGCATTGACCGTCCAAGTTGGCAGATATCCTTTTGTGACGCGGACCTGCCTGAACGAACACACGAATGCGTGATCCTGGGACTCATCTTGCTTGCGTATCTTGCGATGCAGTGCTCATTTCAGTTAGCACTGGAGCAAATGTATCTTTCCGGCGAGGAAATTAAGAACGTCTGCATGCCCGAAGGACACAGAAGACGGAGGGAAATGGGTAATTACTCCGTATATATGCGCGCCCAAGATGGAGAGATGAGGCTGGACGAGGAAGGTTGTGCGAGGCAGCGATGATTCCTCGCCACCATGAGCTTGGGACGAACTGGGTGGTACTTCGATCTACCTAGGTAGCCTGGCGCATGGTAAAGAATGGGATTTCGGGCTTGCTGCTCCGTGTAAGTAGGGTCTTTGGTATGGAGGCAGTCAGTATGGGCATCCCGAATCTGACACACCATATACCAAAGAAATTGTTTGCATCTCGCCTTTTAGAACTGTGTGTAGTGCCCTGACTGCGCATATGGTCGAGTCGAAGGGCAGGCTGAAGGTGAAGAAATGGGAAAAGGAAAACTGGGAGTTGCGCATGAAGGGCACGGACACGGACACGGTCAAGAGTGATTCGGAAACAGTGCGGACATACGCCCGTGTCAGGAATCAGTCTTATCTGGAGGCGTTCCTAGCACGTAGTGTAGAAACCTGGAATCTCAATCTAGCGAATGATGTCCCGCTTTGGTGAGCATATGTTAATATGTGTCAGTCGGTAGATTAAACCTCGCTATTAAGGCACTTAAGTCCAAGCTTGGAGGCCGAATAAAAGCGCAACTGCTCAAGAAGAGTCATGATGTTGAACGCAAACTTCTTCTCCCGGCATGCTCGAATGGCGCGAATACTCTCCCCTTGGACGAGCCATGGGCCTCTCAGGCCTGACATCAGTCATCAGAGATTGAATGCGATACGAGGACATGATGCCATGTCAGCACCGAGGCGTGTCCGTTACATCCCGGGGGTAAAAGCCTGCGAGTGTGAATAGAGAAAATTCTATTGAAGTAGATATTGTTGATCGTATCAACTCGTTGAGTCATGTTGGATCAATCAACCCCAGCAGCGGGGAAGGTTTTGCTCTTGGTAGAAAAAGCGGCTTAGAGATTGAGGTCGACGAGGCGTGGATCCTCAGCTACACCCCTATCATGCCCTCTTGGGAAAAGCCATGGGTATCATTTCGGGCGGCTCTTCTAGCATTTGCGCGCTGCGTGATGGCGAAGCAGTTGATACACTCTTTGCAACATCTGTGGCAGTGAACGGAAAGGCAATGGCGGCGATTAACAGGGTAGCGCCGAGCGAGGATAAGAGAAGAAACTATGGCATGGTTAGGACTTGACTATCGCGTGGAAACCCTATCAATGGGTATCACAATGCTCTTTGGCAGCTGTCACATGAGGCTTGAAAAGCGACTGAAGAGAAAGCTGCCTTCACAATGCCTTACCTATCTATAGTACCTGCTATGTTATTGACTTTCTCTTCGCCAGACAATAGACAAAACTAGACAGGATAAGCGTGTGAAGGTTAAAGGTTTAGTGACACTATGTTGGATTAAAAAGGGGGTAGATACTGGGCACGCAAAATCCAGCCGTGGCTTCTGCGGTTGTTTTACCATTCAAAGAAAACCTTCCCAGTACTGATGACCGGCAAGACAACCCGAGACATCGGTATGCGATTTCGCATGGACGTAGCTGAAAGCTCAAGTCCAGAACCTAAGTACGTAAAACAAGCGGAGCCGGTTTGTGGAGCGTTCAGATGACAGGTGAAACCTGATGAATTATGAGGCTATCAGGCTATTGCCCGCAGTGGAGCAATCTAGACAGCAGTATAAGTTATAAGTTGAGTATAACTCATAGAGCACCGAGATGTCTCGATATACTTGTCTGTTCTGAGGTAAAATCTGGATAGAGATTAGCCAGTCTCCAGCGGACCGCTGTAGGCTTAACGGGTTTAGGATTCCATGTCCAGTACTTCTAAGAGCCCTACACCTGTGGCTTGCGTAGCTAGCAAATAAAATGAGTTCTCAAGTAGATAGGTGGTGAGTCGATAACAATGGGACTCTTTTCTCAGTATGGCGTACACCCTTTGGCCTGCATAGAATCGAAATGAATCTGTCCCAGAATTCATACTATGAGCCATTGCAGCACAAGGTGGCTATTGAAATAGGTGGGTCTTGATCGTATGCAGGCCAGATGCAGTAGGGTAATAACTGCGGATGCGCAGAAGACATTAGACGCCTGGTGCCAGATGTCGCCGAAGGGGCTTTGACAATGACACTGGAGTAAACGAAACGCCTGCAAGTGCTGCAGACGGCCCAGGTCGATGTTTGACCAAAGCAAGGAAGGGTCTGGATTGATGCCTCTATTGGCTCGGCAAAGACGATGTGGTAGCCGATAGGTGCGGTCCTTCTAACTTGATATGAGAAGTCTATTCAACGAGGACAGTAAGGATATGCTTTCCCACGGAGCTTCGGTTCCGGCTGAAATAAGGTTGGAGGAGGCGCTTCGGAGTCGAAGGCAGCCTGAGTTTTGACCACTGGCCCGTCGGACACCCGTGAGCGCGGCGTCTTGGAAGAGTACCCGGATAAATCAAGGGCATGCATATATTGTATCGTGATATTAGTATGCGCCGCCAGACGATCGTAGGATGTTGTTGATTGGTGGATGCGAGAAGGATTCCTAAGAGACGTCAGGATTCTCATCGATTTGATTACTTCTCAACTGTTATTCGTTACAGTCAAAAGGAATAGTTGCTTGGTTCCCAGGGATCGATAGCAAATTGGACGAGATTATCGACGAGACAAGGATGATATTCCTGGTGCGGTGCCTGGGCGTCGAGGCTATGGCCATGTGCGGATAGGCGCGTGGCCTGACCTGGAGTACCATAATACTAGCGATCCTATGAGAGCTAAAGTCCCGAAGCAACTCGCTGTTGATTGCGAGCCCGTGAAATATACGATTGATGATAGAGAGGCAGTACTCATAGTACTGGGACATAACGGTGGATGTGGGGCACGGACGCCCATTTTGACAGATCCACGGCGTTGAATGACGGATCCCTCCGTTCTCCGTTACCCTGCCGCATGTGAGGAGTATGTCCTATTATATTTGGCCTATGATCGAGCTCGTATCGTTCTTGGATCTTGATATCGGCATAACATGAGTAACATCCACACGGCAAGTTCCTGTTCCCGCAGCGCGCGATGTTCCAACTTCCAGTCGTACCTCACGGCTGGTGGCTCCACTGTACCAGGAATCGTAGCGTCGGCTCAGGGCTGCATAGCTACCGGCAGGATCGCCATCCAGGCTCGAGTATGGGGAATCGGGTAACAGGCCATCAGGCACCGACAGCGCTGAATGTTCAAGCCTGGGGTTCGGATTTGGGACCACTTCTTTCATTATTGAGCGAAAAGAGTACACTGTTTGTAACGCCGTAGATGCCAACCCAACGTGGAAAGAGTCTCGACTGCTGAGTCAGACAAGCCTCCATCTAGGTAGGGATGGTAAAATGTCGTCACAAAACGGACTGTGACCGACACAGCGAAATGTCCATGTTTTCTATGACGGTCAGAGACGACATACACGTGACTAAAAGTGGGTCAATTTTGACTAATAATCAGGCGCCTAGCCCAGCTAATAGGCTTCCGTATTAGGACTAGCGCTTTTTTATACTACGGGAGCTAGACCCTTTTAAGTATGCCAAGCGCCGATCTGACAGTCTTGTTTCGCTGTGACCGTCACACTGGTCATTTTGGTGGTCACAGATGGTCTGCCTAATGAACTGGATGACTTTCTTAGCGCGACCGAGTGAATTGGATGACTTTTTGACAAAAATGGCCTAAAGAAGTTTAGCGCCGCGTTTTAGCTAGTAATTATAAACCTATAAAAAAGGCTTATTAACTAATAAAACACCACCACGGCTAATATTACCTTTTTTATTACTAAGGCCTTTACCCCTAAGATTTTTTAATATTTATAAAGTTAGTAAAACGGAAAACTTTACTCCTAAACTTTTTTATTAATTTTATATATATTACTTTAATTTTACTATAGCGTACTTTTTTAACACCTAGCATTTAAAAATAATTATTTTTAATATAAACGCCGCCTGGATTACCCTGTAATAACATGCTTAAAACTATAAGTATTTTTTTAATATTTTTAAGGCAAGTAAGAATATTTAGAATATTAAATATTATTATCGCGAAATAAAAAAGTGTAAATACTAGGTTTAAATTTAATAAACTATAGTAAAGGAACCGCTAAAAAAAAAGCTTTTTTTTATTTAATAATATTTAGATTATTTATATAATTCTTATAAAAAACCTTAAAAAGGCGCTATTTTAATAAAATAATTAATCCCTTTATAAATTAAGTAAGTAGTAAATGGCGTAATAACCTCCGCAAAGGCACTTTAAAAGGTAAAAAAATTAGCCCATGGTTATAAGCTTGCAGTACGCCATAGTTATAAGGTTTAAAATAAAATTAATAATATAATTAATAGTAATAAAGTTATCTTATTTAAATAAATCCCTACCTAGTTATCCCGCTTAATAAATAAGGATTTTAATAAGTGGTGGTATTATAAGATGTGCTTTAATATATTTACCTATTATTTTATTACACCAAGCGCCTTTATATAAGGATTTAAATATTATTAAAGATTTATGGCGTTAAATATAACTTTTTAAAAGGCCTTATAAAATATATAGTTGCTTGTGGCTGGCTTGCTTAATAAAAAAAATTATATATTTTTTATAGTAATTATAGTTATTCCTAGTAAGTTAAAGGACCACTAAAAATACTTTATTTATTATTTAAAAAGGCTATATAAAAATAACTTAAATATACCTTTAATTATAGTTATTTTTAACCGCGGGAAAGGCTTTTAAAAAGCGCTAAAGGGTAAATTAATAAACACAACGCGCCTTTAGTGTGTATAATACCTTTATAAGAACCTTAAGTAATATTATAGCAGGCGCCTAAATAAAATAGTAAGGCGCCTTTTTTTTTAATACACGAAGGCTTGCTCTAAAAATAAGTTTAAAATTTTAAAAGGTTTTATTAAAATATAAAATAACAAGGCGTGTTAATATATTTATAATAACTTACTTATTAAGCGCTGGGTTTACTACACCATCCTTATATTAAAATATAATTATATAACTTTAAATATTATAAAATTCCTAAACTTTTTATAAATTTACTATTACAAGCTACTTATGCTTAAGGCCATATAACTTATATAAAAAAAATTTATATTAACCTTTTATTAGCGCCGCGGGGCCAAGTTTAAATTAACTATGCTTATTAATTTTATTATAGGCCTTTTTAAAAAAATAAATACACGGGTAAAAAGATTATTTATTATTATATTAAGTAATACTTTTATAAAGGTTAAATATAATAAGTATAAATATTTAGTTAACCTTGCTGCGCAAACCTATAGTTATATAAGGTGGTAAAATACCTAGTTTCCCTGTGGCCACGCGCTGGCCGCTATATATAAAATAAGAAGGAATTAAGATAACTTTATTTCTAACTATTACTATATTTAAAACTATAAAAACACCTACACTAGTATTTTAAAGCCTATTCTTAGTAGCTATATAGCTAGGGATTTTAAGTATAAAGCGCCTTTATGTTTAATACACCGCGGGCGGCCTAAAATAAAATAAATTTAAAAATACCAAAGCTATTAAAAGCATTAAAAAAATTAATTTACCGCCGCCCGGCGCGGGATAATAAAAAGTGTTTATTATAATAAATGTTATAAACTTGGCCATACATGGTGTAGTTAGGGTTACCCTTTATTTAAATTTAATTAATATGTTATTATTTTAGAGGCCAGCGGGCGTATAAAAACTTTTTATAATCCTTAATATATTATTTCTTTACCACAAACTCCTACGCCTTTTCTGCCTTAAATTCCTACTCCTACGCCTTCTACGCCTTTTTTACCTTAAATTCCTACTCCTATGCCTCCTCCGCCTTAAATTCTTACTCCTCCGCCTTAAATTCCTATACCTATGCCTTTTCCACCTCCAGAGTTAACACTAAGTTCTCCTTTAAGCTTTCTATATAAACCAAGACCTTTTTAAGTCCCCCCTAAATTTATAAAGTTAGATCTTCCACCACTTACTAATAAGGAACTAGAAGAGATGGCGGAGAAAAAACATAAAAAAAAAAAATAATATAAGAAATTAAAGGCTGCTTGGCTAATAACACCAAGGCTAAATATTAAAAAACCACTAAAAAATCCTTAAAAAAAATATTACTGGGCGTAAAGAGTTATCCCTATTTTATAAAAGTTTTATATAAAAAAAATGCCTGGGCTAAAGTATTAAAGCTTTATAAAGCTATACTAAAATATATTATATAATAAAAATATTATAATAGCCTTTAATATTAAGTTTATATATTAACACTACTACCTACCTAATATTTATAAGAATCCCTGGGATTAAGGGATAAATATTAAAAAGTTTATAAACTATTATTATTTTAGTTACCTTTGCTATAACATTAGCTTTAAATAGCCTTAATTTAGCCATGTTAAAAAAAAACTAGCGGGTGTACAAGGCCTTTACTGCAGCTCCCGCTATAACCGCTATAATTTATACTTTAAATAGCTTTAATTTAGCCGTGTTAAAAAAAAACTAGCAGGTGTATAAAGCCTTTGCAGGCGTGCGGCGCGCGCGTAAAGTTATTTATTTTAAATAATTACCTTTTTTTAAATTAACTAATAAGATTCCTGCATTTTATTAACGTAAATATAACTTTTAAATATTTAAAATAGCTTTAAAATGCTTAGTTTAGTTAGGATTATAAAAAATTAATTTTATTAAACAAGGGTACTATTTTGTTTGGCCAAGGTTAAGCCTTAGAGAATAATTTTACTAGTAAATTACTAGGTAAGTTGTGTGACGGGGCCGAAACAGGGCTTTGTTAGAAAGTCATCTTGTTCACTCGGTCGCGCTAAGAAAGTCATCCGGTTCATTAGGCGCAGACGGTCAGACATATGTCGGATCCCACCCCTACATCTAGGAACCTTTGCGTTGCGGAGACCCTGTGTCATGTTATGCCGCGGATCCTGCTTTCTGACTCGCAGCGAATAAGAGCGGACCTGGTTAATGAATCTTATTGAACAGGATAGGTCCGCAGAAGCTGCTCGTCAGTGGCTATCATGTCGCTAACTGTACACTTGGGAGTTGGGAATCAACCGTTAGCGAGGCTCTTGGCGGTTGGCGTGCAAACGGCTGGGATCCGAGGATGAGCCATTTCCTGTCGATCGAACAACTGTCGTCACGCCGTGTACTCCGCCAGTAACCCCGTGAGTGCGCCGTGATATATTTCTGTTCTGTATACTCTCCGTACTACCGTAGGTAAGACCGAACGGAACCCTCGATCTTGAATCTCAGACTCTGTGTGGGTAGGGCTCGTACTGGGGCTGGGGAGCATTGTTCAATCGGAGGCCGAGAGTACGTAAGTCCTGGTCAATGCATCGGAGATGCGCCCTCGACAAGGAGTAGAGTCTCAAATCAGCCCGTTATTGGAAGAATAAGATGAGAGTTCTCTCAATTTTGATGGAAAGAGAGACAGCTCAGCTCAGGAGATGTAGTGCTAGTGAAGACTGAAGCTGAGCAGGTTGCTGGTGTTGGTCGAGATGATGAGCGTAATATTACCGGCAGACGTACGGTACGGTCATGCCGAATTGCTCCAGAGGGCTGGTCGGCCTTGGTCACTGCTGGTCCTTGCTCTGAATGCTCATCCACTCTCTGTCCCCCAGTGCCCACTCTCGCTGCTGCCAGTCTGAGTGGAGGGCCGTCGACTCGTCCCTAAATCCCTCCTGATTCTCCCTTTCCACCTTTGCCCTCGCCCTCCTGTCCTCGATTCTTTCTCATCTTCTTTCTATCAGACCGACCCTGATCGCTTATTGTGCTCCTGCCACCTCCCGCTCCCGCTCGAGCGTGTCGCTTCACCCGTCGTCCCTCTCGCAGCCCACCTTCGGCTCCCCGTTTACCGCCCCTCCCCCTCAGACCTACCCCGTCGGTTGCCTGCCTCGACATGAGCAACGCCCTTTGTTGAGTCGATCAGCCTCCAGCCGCAAGGGATGCAGCAGCCCCTGACTGCTTCAAACACACTTTTTCGATCATTCGCCCGCCTTGGTTAATCGCTGCGGCCATCCGATGTACGGAACTCGCGTCCTCGATCCATTGGCTGTCGACCAGGGATCAGCGCCGATGAGCAAGACAAAGGCTTTGGTCACTGCCTTCGAGAAGTTCGAGTACGATTACCCCGAGAAGCCGATGGCTAATACTTTGGCCCCGAGAAACCGGAGCCGCGGAGGAAGCCTGTCATTTTCCCAGAGAGACATCGTGACAGACCACTCGCCTAAACGACATATACCCCCCATGAAGTCGCCTAGCCCGGAGCCGGCGCCCGCACTCTTTGTGCGGGCCATGTATGATTATGATGCAGATGATCACACAAGTTTGAGTTTTAGACGTGGGGATGTCATTCAAGTCCTCAACCAGCTCGAGACCGGCTGGTGGGACGGTGTCATCAATGGCAACGTTCGGGGCTGGTTCCCCAGTAATTACTGTGCCGTGATTACCGATCTGGGCGAACTCGAGGGTCACGTATCACAGGTTCACCACGAAGACGATATCAGCGCGGATTCGGGTGCTGGCGAGGATTTTGAGGAGGAGCACGACGATGGTGCCGAATCGCCTGCAAATGCTCGCGACTCGCACCCGATCTTACCTATTGAGGGAAATGATCCTCCCAGTCAGCAAGAGGAAGCGGCTTTCTGGATCCCCCAAGCGACTCCCGATGGTCGCCTATTCTATTTTAACACACTTACCGGCTATAGCACCATGGAACTGCCCTTCGAAAACCCATCGGCTAACGAGACTGGCCCATATGACCGTAACAACTTCTTCGTACCTGACCAGACTCGACCTCCACCGGAGCTGATGGCTCGTGGGTTTGAGCGAGATGAAGACGACTACGATGGCTCGGCATCCGAGGCGGAGGGCGAGTCGCTTATGCTTGCTTCGCACGACTCAATGTCTCGACGACGCCAGTCATTTATGGATGGGGTTTCGCCTGCCACATCTTTGGATTCCTTACACCCGCCTTCTGCAACCAAATCCATGAATGAGGGGAAGAGTCCTCTTGGGCGAAGCCCTAACAGACTTTATGGTTCTACAGGCGCAGGAAGCAGCACTTCGATCTCAGAACCCATGCACAGGCCTTCGGTTTCATCCCGAGTTTCTCAGCATTTCTTCGACGATAATACATCATCGCCTATCACCTGGTCCTTGCTTGTGGACAACATTTCTAACTCTGTGGAAATCTACCGGCAGGCGTTGTTAAGTGGCGATCGCGCAGAGTTTGTGCGAAAGGCCGAGGACATCTCCGACCACCTGCGTATGCTCTTAGCGGCTGGCTCTGATACCACTGATAACCACTCCGGAAACCCCTCGATAATTTCCGCCAATAAGCCTCTGTACCAGCATTTCCGGGATATGATGTCTAAATTCTCCAAGTTGGTCCTTTCGTCGCACATGGCTGCTGCTGACTGGCCGGGCGCAGATGCTGTCAACAAGTGTCTTCAAGAAGCCGACGGCGTTATGCAGGGGGTCTATAATTACGTCGAAGTTGCAAGAAATCAACGTGGCGATTACATTCGTCGGATAGTTCCCGGTTTCGTGATGGGTAGTGCCTCAGGTGGCTCGTGGCAGAACAATGGTGTTTCACTAAACGACTCTGGCCCCACGTCATTCCTGGACCAAGACGGTGCGGACCTACGACCCGAGCCAAATGTTCCTTTGGAGCCGAACGTCGTGGACCATATTGATGTCCTTCGGAGGTCTTTTGTTGGTACCATTCGTCGCGTGGAGGAGCGGTTGACCCTCAATCAAAAGAAGATTGTTACCGTGGCCGAGCATGAAGAAATGGGCGAATTGATCGCCGCAGCTGCTGTCAAGGTTGTTGAGCAATTTCGCCCCTGGGTTTCTGCCGTTGAATCAATCAATTTGGGACCTTTGGGAACCAGTTTCCAGAACCCTCAGCTCATCGATTTTAGCTCGCAAAAGCAACGAGCTTACGATGCCATTGCTGACTTCGTTGTTAGCTGTCAGGCTGTTTCGGCGCCGCTCGGCGACGAATGGGCGGAACTTCGCGGTGACTCGCTTGAGGATCGCTTAAATGCCGTCAGGGGTGTTGCCAGACAACTCGAGAACTATGTCTCTCAAATTGGCTTCTCCCTTTCGCTCCTTCTTGAACAGGTGCCCGAAACGACCAAGTTACGTAGCGAAAGTCGCATCGGCGGCGATGCCGATATTTCTACAGGTCTGCATAGCCGCTCTGAGTCGCGTTCGACCGAGATTGGTGTGCCGTCGGCACATCCTCTCGACGGGTCCCCGGAGAAGGTGCGTCGTAACATGGACAAAGCCCAGAGGTTCTTTGGACAAGCTCCACCCGCCGCCATAACAAGAGAGCCTATCCGAGAGCTGGCCCGCGAGCCCGAAGAGACGCCGTGGTACTTGAAGATGGATCACGAAGGCGAAGTGTTCTACGATACCAAAAATGAAGTGCCAACTCTCAAATGTGGTACATTGGCGGGTCTGGTAGAACATTTGACCCGCCACGACAAGCCCGATATGTCTTTCAACAGCACCTTCCTCCTCACCTATCGCTCTTTCACCACTGCAGGTGAGCTTTTCGAGATGATCATGCAACGATTCAATATCCAGCCTCCTTTTGGTTTGAACGCCGATGAGATGCAGATGTGGGTAGACAGGAAGCAAAAGCCAATTCGGTTTCGCGTGGTCAACATCTTGAAAACCTGGTTTGAGAACTATTGGATGGAGCCAAATGACGAGTCACACATGCAGCTCCTCGAGCATGCGCATTCCTTCACCAAGGATTCAATTGCCACCACGAAGACCCCTGGTTCTACTCAACTTTTGACGGTCATTGAACAGCGTCTACGGGGTCAGGATACTACTGTCAAACGACTTGTGCCCACGCAAGCGACGCCCGCCCCGACTCCTATCATCCCCAAGAACATGAAGAAGTTAAAGTTCTTGGATATTGATTCCACAGAGTTCGCCCGTCAGCTTACCATTATCGAGTCGCGCTTATACTCGAAGATCCGACCCACGGAATGTCTGAACAAGACCTGGCAGAAGAAAGTTGGGCCTGAGGAGCCTGAACCCGCCGCTAATGTGAAGGCCCTGATTCTGCACTCGAATCAGCTTACCAATTGGGTTGCTGAAATGATCCTCAACCAAAGCGACGTGAAGAAGCGAGTGGTTGTCATCAAACATTTTGTCAATGTTGCAGATGTATGTTTTCCTAACCACTTTGTAAAACACTGCTAATCTGTACTAGAAATGCCGGGCCCTGAACAACTACTCCACATTGACATCGATCATTTCGGCCCTCGGAACGGCCCCTATTCATCGCCTTTCCCGCACCTGGGCTCAGGTCAGTGGGCGCACGTCTGCCATTCTAGAACAGATGCGCAGGCTTATGGCGAGTACCAAGAACTTTGGCGAATACCGTGAAGCTCTCCATCTCGCTAATCCGCCTTGCATTCCCTTCTTTGGTATGGAACCTATACTCCTTCACCCTAGACTCTTCGTTGTGCTCTTGGGATCTGCTTGTTCCCAGTTAACTAATCCCAATGTAGGCGTGTATCTCACGGATTTGACATTTATCGAGGACGGTATCCCATCGCTTACGCCCTCCGAGTTGATCAATTTCAACAAACGCACCAAAACGGCAGAGGTTATCCGTGACATCCAACAATACCAGAACTCGCCCTACCTCCTAACCCCTGTTACCGAATTACAGGAGTACATCCTGAGTAATTTACAAGGGGCGGGTGATGTACACGACATGTACGATCGAAGTTTGGAAGTGGAGCCGCGAGAACGAGAAGACGAGAAAATTGCGAGGTACGCCACCGGTGGTAGAGACATGAGTGCCCTGACTTTCGGGACTCTGCTCATGTCATCGCGATGATCCCCTGCTTCAACCCTTTGTTTGGACCCAATACCGTCTTCCTTCTATTTTCTTGGCGATACCCACTCCCTTCTGTTTCCTCAGAATGTCCGTTTATGGATGATCTTGGTTTGATTCGAAGACTAACGGACTGTGCTTTTTGCTACGTAGACTTCTTTCTGAATCGGGATTCCTGTAAGGCGCCAATCCACGTTTGCGTGACACGGGGCGACCCTGTCACCTTTGGCTGGACAAAGAACGAGTCGAGCTTCGGAAAGCCGAAAAGGGGACGACACGACAGCCTATCAGATCTCCCAGCAGCACCCGATACCGCGGGCTGTTCCTGGTTTCCTTCAACTTGAAGTACTGCAGCTCTGCGCATACGGCGGCTTCCGAAGAATATTCCATCAGTCGATTTCTGCAATCCTTCGGACCTCCGACCAACGGGGTGTATCTGTCAAATTGCCCCCACCTCCATCGATCGGCGCAATTGTTGGCACTGCTTTTGGTCAAGAGGGTGCCATCAAACACGTGCTAGCGATGTCACATTTGGATCGTGTGAGGTTGCACTCAGGAGCATACCACAAACGATTGAGAATGCTGCCTGTCCAGCAGGAGAGGAAGCATCGACTCTAGCTTATGATCCAGTATACCGGGCAACGAGATTCCTTGTCCATCCTACCTTATGTCTACCATACACCAACCTGCAGCCCTGTCACCACCACCGGTGTCGCTCCTTTTGCATCGCCCAAGCGCAGACCTGCGATGCTTATGTTCATCATCTAACTGTATACTCTTGACGACTCACAGTTTTCTACATATCCTCTGACTACCTCGATCCTGAACGTACCCATGCCTATCTTACGATGTATATTGGCCTTCGGCTTTTACTTGTCATTCTTTCCTTTCTTGTAGAAAGTTTTCCTTGTTGATGCATCAGCCAGTCTACTGCTGCTTTTGCTTTTGTCCTGTCATGAAGCGCAGTTCCGGCCATCTTGATGCTTCTAATGATTGTTACGACGCAAGATACCTAGCGCTCTGCATGCGCTGTCTTTGCTCCCGATTATGATTTCTTTTTGTCCATCTTCTACTTCTTCTCTGTTTTATTCTACGTACATCACCTTGTATATTGCTGGTACATTTAGGGTTGTATCCAATACTACATATTACATTCTTATTTTCCTGTAAAAGTTCCATGCTGCTCAGAAGTAGAGATGTTTGCCTAGGAAAATATAGCCTGGTTCTACCGTTATCAATGGATTACTGCTGGATTCGATCAGCCCTGAATTCCCAGTCTCCCTCCACTATTGTTTGCTATAGGCATGATGTGTTATTGGACAGCGGTTCATGTCTCTCGATGCGCGCATTTAGAGGAGTCAGGTGGCCATTTGTATCATCTACGAATACGGTGGGTACATCTAAAGGAAAAGCGGCCTGAAGAGGGAGAGAGATCATCGCATCGTGATATCATTCCATGCATGGTTATATTTTTATCATTATCTGATACCTGGAGGCGAACTAAGCAGACTCTGCCGTTGGGCTTTCTCCGATTGCCTGAAACAGCTGCATCTTCACTTCAGCGGCTAACAGACCCTTGACTTCCTCCGATACAATCCGCTGGCCGTCCTTTACTACCCGCTCTAGTTGTTGATCTTTGATTTGCGTTGGGGCGCCACCGCGGGACGGATTTGTTTCGATGCCGCGAGCTACCCGGCGGGTTTTCTGGCTGAGATCGAGCATCTGTTTGCTTCCGTAGTCGCGGGTGGTGAAGAGGGGACTTTGGCTGAGAGTTGCCACCCAGTATTTGTTCCAAAGGAGGGAGAGAATCTCTGTATCAAGTGCACTTTTGAAGAGGGACACTTCGAGTGAGTAGTAATGCGACGCGTGCGCTCCAAAGTCTTCTGCCTTGTTGAGCGGGACGGTTTGATACTCGTCTTCGTCGTGCGCCTCCTTGGGCGGCTTATAGTCCTTAGGGAAAGTCCTAAACGCGCCGATATCTACTTTTCCCGCGGAGATGGTGCGCTCGGGGTCGATGACAACAGCAACGAACGGCCCGCTCATCTGCTGCATATCTTGCGTTGAGACATCGATGCCCGAAAGCCAGCATCCGTAGCCCGGATGACTGTGATACCACCCGACAGCGTTCTCCATCCTCCCTGCTTCACGACACGATTGCAAATATGAGACCATGTACTCGTTCGCTTCGTCCTGCGCGTTGACTCGGGTCTCTGTGCCCTCGACTGGGAGGCGGAAGGCGTCTGTTACGACGAATGTGTTCGGGAGGATGTAGCCTTGCATTAGACCCATGACTTCGAGGGAGCCGCCGGAGCGGGCGTGCATGACCATTTTTAGAAGGGCGACGGCGGAGATGCGGATTGATTTGAAGTAGTGCGGGTCCTTGGCCCATGGGCGGGCGTCGCTGAGAGATTTGTGTGTGGCTTCGTCGTATTTGTAGAGGGCATCGCGCTGGGGATCAATTAGGGTGACGGCATTTTCGAGCTCTACTCTCTGGGTTAGATTTATCAAGAGATCGCCCGGGGACAAGATCTGGATACTAACCCCAGGATAATTGAGCAGCTTGCATGATGGATGTGAGGTGGGTGTTTTCCCCAGTGAGCGTGAGATCGTGTTCGTGTCAGTGCAGCACAATTGAGCTCAATGGAATGTCAGATTGGGAGTTAGACGAGAAGATGGAGAAGAGCCAAGGCGATATGGTTCAAAGTAATACTGGTGGTGATAGATACGAAGTGATGCTCTGGAGCTCTGCGGAGAAGCATCAAGGCGGTGGGGTAAGCCCGGCAGAAGGAGGCGGGGCACAGCTGAGTCAGCGGTTGCTGCGGAGACCGCGATCGGATCAACAGGAGATCTCAAGGCAGTGGAAAGCTCATCGAACGCCTCCGAGAAACAAGATTCCGTCCTGGATTTGACGCCCCCAGCCCCCTGCCTCCACTTCCTTGCTGTCGCGTTGCTGGGTGCATATAACCTGTGCGGGTCCCTCATCTTGGAAATTGTTTTCATTGTTGATTTGTGGCTTTGCGTGGCTTCACCTTGTCGCTCTCCTCCCAGGCGCATTGCCGCCGCGTCCGTACATGACCTGTCAGCGGATCTCATTTCGGAGAATATTGATATCTTGAAGTCTTTGCCTTGACCGCTGTCTCTCATCCCCTGCCTTGGGGTCCAGGTTGCAATGGCCGTCGATACAAGCTATTTGACCACTCAGGTCAACAACATTGTCAGCCAGCTTCATGGGATCTTCGATGAGATCGGAGTTCCCAGCCACGAGCGCGAGTCTAGAGAAGCAGAGGTATACTCACAAGTCCTCAACAATTGGACTCCCAAAGGCTGACTATTTATGATAGCTCTTCAGTGCGCTATCGGAAACACTCAATAACCACTTGAAGCTGGTTGACGAGTAAGTGCTACTCTGGGAAACAACAATGAGGAAGCCCTAACCGATCAAATCGCAGCGAGAAGAATGAGATGACCGAAGAAGCGCACAAGCTTATCAATGCGATCCAGCAGATGGAGGAATCTCTGGTCGACGAGAAAGCCAATGGCCAGTACAGTCTCGACGCCGGTGCGCTCCAGGTTACTTATCCGTTGAACCGCTGCGTCGCCTTCCTTCGAGAACAGCATAGCGCAGTCAGCAAGTTGCATCGGCAGCGATTTGAACAAGTCAAGAGTATGGTGCCGCTGTACGTGCCGGTACATCATTTGCTAACAGCATCTAGAACTGGTCGAAGCCCTCGAGTCATATTCGTCCCATCTCGAACCCTCCTTCATCACAATCGAACTTCCTCCCACTGCACCTGGATCGTCCGTCGCACCGAGCTTCGATCTCTCCCCGACATATGTTACTGCTCTCGACGAGGAATTCACTAGAGTGTACGAAGAATACCACCGCCGTCTCGAGCTTGTGACGACAACATGCGAAGAGATCATCAAGCTCTGGGCCGAGCTTGGAACTCCACAGGCACAGACGGATTCTAGTATTGTCCAACACTACCGAGAGTCGCCCGAACAGCTTGGACTCCACGAATCGGACTTGACAAATCTGCTCGCGCGGAGGGAGAAATTGCTGGACGAAAAGAGAGGACGGGAACGCAAATTGAAAGACCTCAAGCATGCTGTGGAAGGCCTCTGGGAACGATTTGGCGTCGAGGAGTGTGACAGAAAGGCTTTCCTTGCTGCCAACCGTGGCTGTGGTCTTCGCACAATCAACGAATTTGAAGAGGAACTTTCTCGTCTCAACGAGTTGAAGAGGCAGAATCTACACCTTTTCGTGGAGGATGCACGTTGCCGTCTGCAGGAACTCTGGGACGGGCTATATTTCTCGGAAGAGGACATGCTGGATTTCACACCTGCATTCTCTGATGTCTACAGCGACGCGCTCTTGGAAGCCCACGAGGCTGAAATCGCGCGCCTGGAGGCCTTGAAGGAGCAACGAGAACCGATTTTGAACTTGATCGACAGACATCGCAGTCTTCTTGCAGAGCGGGAAGCTTTGGCGGCCTCGAGCCAGGATGCGTCCCGCTTGCTGGGACGCGGCAACAAGGGGGAGCGACGTGATCCCGGCAAGTTGCTTAGAGAGGAGAAGATGAGGAAGAGAATTGCCAAGGAGTTGCCCAAGGTTGAGGTTGAACTTAGGAAGGAATTGGAGAACTTTGAGGACGAGTTCGGACGGCCATTCCTGGTTCACGGAGAAAGATATCTCGACGAACTCACCAAGGTAGCCGCCAAACCTCCGGTCCGTTCTAAGACGCCTGGCCCGTCAAGTACCACGAAACGTAGTGCTCCACCAGCTCGCCCTGCTAGCGCCATGAACCGCCCCGGAAGCTCCATGAGGGGTCCACCTCCACCTCGTTCTACGACAAAGACCCCTATAACCGGAGGCCAACCGACCAAGTACAACACTATAGGCGCGTCGAGGTCCGGGGCCAAGTCACCGTCAAAGATCCCGGCACGAGTTCCACTGAGCAATATGCCCCATGGAAACAATTCTGACCGCCGTGGTCCGGGCACATACTCATCCAGCACTGTGAATGGCAAATTGCCTTCATCTCGTGCGCCACCACCGAGGATGAGAGCATTAACGGTCACTGACAAGGAAGAACGCGGAAGCTATCTGTTTGAGCCTCCTCGTTGCGCCAGTGCCATGTCCAATTCATTCGTGCGGCCAGTAAGCCCCGAAGATGTATACGATGACCGCCAGCGTTCCTTCATGAGCTCTTCCATATTTTCCCAACGTTCGACGGGCTTCTCTCAATCGTCACATTCCTCTGCCTCGTCTATATCCATCAAGTCGTCCCTGCAAGGAGGGTTTCCGCGGCCAAACCCATATCTGCAACACGCCCCTCCACCTCCTGCACCGAGGCAGGTGTCCAACACCTCATCTGCTGCGGATACGATAACGACGGGATCTGAAAACTGGGAGACGTTTGATGACGGGTCGGAGTCTGAGGGTGAAAGTGATGCCTACTACGCCCGACTCCGAGCAGCACATGGAAAACGCGTGGCGCCAGAGGACCAGCAGCCATCAATATCGCTGGCTGGGAAGAAAGCAAAGGGGATCCGAAGCGTGAGCCCCGAGGAGCCGATTGGAAGGCACATGGTACGAGTGGCCGGAAGTGATAACGGCTGGACCGATGACATGGAGGCTTACTAAAAGTTACCACTCTCGTTACTGCTTCACCGCGGCCGCTCGTTGAACATTATAATGAGACCATCTGACTTGATGACTCGACGATGCGACACGGTCAATATATCCTACGGTTAATGGCAATGCCACCGCCGCCCGACGAGGCCAGGTGCACCTGGCAGCCTAATTTTCTATGTTCAATTTCTGGATCCCAGTCGATAGCTCTGGGCCTGTCCTTACCACCACGCTGCTTCCGGAGACCGGTCTGGGCTCTAGACCGCGAGAGGTCGCGCATTCGTTGGAAGCCTATTGTTGTCTTCTTGTACTATGCTTTTGGCCCATGCGCGTTGAATAATGCTGTACCTTCTATGATTTAATATTGGCTTTCTATTGTGAGACCCCACTTTATATGGTTTCTGGCGAGGATCTGTTGATTTCGTGTCTTGCGCCAGTCGCAGGCATGGGTTGTTTATGTGTTTGATATCAGCAAGCGTTTATGGATTTAAGCTCGTTATGAATTGAATTGATTTCGGTGTGCACCCTTCCCCTGAACTGAGATCTGTAGGTCAATGGTGGTTTGATAGAGCTTGCTCTGTATGCATCTCAGCTTGAGCTTATTGGTCGAGATCAAGTTGTTAGTAACATGCCAGCTGTACATCCATCACAATCCGATCTTCTCCCTTTTCTCTCCTCTCCCATTTTTATCTATCACCTGCATAGCAGAGCTCAATATTGGCAAGCCCAATCTCTCATCAGAATGCATCTTTCCTCCATCATAGCGGGTATTGCCACCATCACCCTAGCCTCATCGAGCGTCATCGTCGTGAAAGACCAGGATCAGGGAAGAAACGACGCCCGCGGCGCTTGCCTTCGCTCGTGCCATCAGCAGAGGCCAGCCTGCCCGGAGAATATGGTAAGTTTCCCATAAAAGGTCAGGACAAGATGAGATGGGCTAATCGATGATGCTTATAGGATCCGTCTAAGCTGGTATGCTTCCGACCCAGGTCACCTCCGCACTAACTGAGCCTGAACCCCTGCAGGGCGAGTGCTGGTCCTGCTGTTTCCGCCAGCAATCTCGGCCCCAGGGCGCTCGTCTTTGGTCGCCGGCTGTTCCTGAATTTGACCTCGACCGCGATGGCTTTGAACGCGATGGCTTTGACCGCGATGACTTTGAGGATGAGGACAGTGTTTTTCTTTAGGGCTTGGTTGGCAATTGAGAATGAGTCTCTACTCGCAATTGACCACACAGTGTGAATCCATGATCAGCTTGACAAGGATTGGAGCAAGGTACTGGTGCCCGAGGTAAGGTAAGAGTCGAACGGAAGGCAGAGAACCTGAATAGTGATGCTAGTATTTCTTTGGCAATACAAGTCATTCCGGGTGATCCTGAAGGTCCTTTTACGTTGTTTGCCTCTAGAAACTCCGCTAGAATGATGTCCGAGACAGCAAACATGATACACCCAGCTTACAATTCATAAAGCTGGATCACAAATCCTCTACTTTCAATAAGTCTTGCAATGGACAACATGGAATATGCTGACCTTAACCGCTACCAGGACATCCTGGGCCAATTGCCCATGCTTCAGGTCTACTCGCACGTCCTCTACTTCTTCCCACTGCCAGAGTCCTCCGTCCCCTGCCAGGCAATTGTCGATGCCTTCTCAGCGGCCATCATCAATGTCCGCAAGAAGGTCCCGTGCATGGGCGCCCGCGTCATTGCCTGGCCACCACCAAACCCCCAACTCGTGGTAAAAGACCTCCAAGACCAAGCACCATTCTGGTACAGTGGACTTTATCAAGGGAGATGGATGAACCGTGAGCGCCAAAGGTTGGAAGATGATTAAGCTGGCCACCTCGTTTCGGCATCCTCACTTCTTCTCCTCTGCCAACACCAGAGTCAACCTCCCTCTCTCCAACCGCGGCACCCTCCCCTCGACCACATCAGTCGTGAATCCGCCAATACTCAGGAGGTTGTTCCCGTAGCTCTTACGCAGCGCTTTCAAGATCTCCGTATCGCTCTCGTCCTCCACACCCCCGCTCCTTTCCCGAGACTTATTTATTGGATCCCCCCAGCCCAATGGCTCATCGTCGTCAGATATTTCCTCATTGCGCTCAAATTGCTCGTCCAGTGTCTTCAAGAAAAAGTCAATCGTCCTGGAGAACTCGGTCTTCGTGATGCCGCCAGGTGTTTCGACTGAGCCTTGGATGACTGATCATACATTAGCCAAATACACCAGAAGAATGTACCCAATCCCAAGATGGTGGACATAGGTAGGTAGGCACGTACTAGGTCTGAACAAGTCGAATGCACGATCGAAGTTGGCCTCGCCGAGCCCATTCAGCACATCGACCCCCTGGTTCCGCATTTGCCTGTACGCGGCCAGCACGGCCAGCAAAAACCACGAGTACCCTTCACTGACTTTGGCGGAGTGCCACTTTGCCGCTGTTTCTTCCGACACGTCACCCCTGATACTTGCCGCGATGGTGGTTGCCGCTGCAAGGCCGCCAGTCAGCGCGAGGTGCACGCCGGACGAGAAGAACGGGTCGATGAAGCAGCCCGCGTCGCCGACAATGCGCGCGTACGGAAGCGAATATCTGGTGCTGTGGTATGAGTAGTCCGATGCAGATTTGATGGTGGTTACCATTTCAGAGGCGCTGTTCTGGTGGAGAATGCCAGATAGCATCGGTGCGAGAGTCAGCGCATCCTCGAAATATGCTTCGAGACTTGCAGCCGCGCTCTTCTTCTCGGTGGCAATGGCCTGGCTTCGCACGACGCCGACCGAGGTCGTTCCGTTGTGCAGAGGGATGAGCCAGGCCCAGCCGCTTTCGTCTGCTTCGATGTTGGCACCTTTTACTGACAACCACCATCCCTCCCAGTGAGAAGGGAAGAGCCGAGGAGTACTTACCATGCAGAGCCTCAAAGATGGGTGAGTTCTCCCTCCTGGTGTTCTTGCCGTACTTGCCTATGTTGCGGTAATAGGCCCAATTCGCGACGTTCTTCAGTGTCTTGTTATAGCGTCGGTTCTTGAGATACTTTGTCCCCAGCAGGCCTGCACGCCCGGTTGCATCGACGAGGTAGTCGAAACTAATTGTTCCTGCGAGGTTGTTGTCTTTGCGGAGATACGAGGCCGATATAGGGCGGCCGATCTCTGCATCATTGGTGGTGGTGCTAGAGGCAGAGGTGGTGCTGGGGGTAGGGCTACGACTCGGTCCAGACTTGAACTGAATGTCAGTCACCTTGACCCCATCGAAGGTCCTTGCACCGCTCTTTCCAGCATGCCGGAAGAGCATCTCGTCTGCTTCAGATCGGATCACGTTCCAGGTGTGGCCTGTTGGGCCACCGAAGGCGAGGAAGTCGGACCCTAGAAGACCAGCCCACTCGTCAACACAACATGCAATGACAACTGAGATGGATAGATATCACTGATGAATTGACATACATCCCTCGCTATTCTCCGGCGTCAATTTAAACGCTGCGCCGACCTACGCGATCGTCCATATCAGCATTTTAACCGGTACCTACGTCAGAGTCAAGCTAAAAGGGGTACCTTTTTGGTAAACCCATGCTGATCAAACGCTTTATCCGCATCAATGAATCGCAAATAGTGGCGGAATGACGGCAGCATGCTTTCGCCGATATGGTAGCGCGGGAAGGACTCGGCTTCTAGCAAGACTGTATCGATGCCTTCGCGGGCCAGCACGGAGGCCGTGTAGGAGCCGCCAGGGCCGCCGCCGATGACCAGGACTGTACACCTGTGTGGGATTTGTGTGGTCATGGCTCTTGCTTATCTGGTTGCTTGCTTGGAGAGTTCGTTCCGGTGGAAGGATGGAGTGGATCGGTAAGTGGATATATATAGAGCTCCTAGTGTACCCAGGGTGAGCATAGCGTGGCTTGCTTACCTGCTTACTTGCTAGGCTGCTAGGCAGCTAGACGAGGGAGCCAACGAGGACTGGGCGCATTCTCCAACCGAGGCTGCGTCCATAGACGCTCCACTTGCGTAATCAGCCTTAGGTATAAGCGCATTGAGAAGCTCACCCGTGCCGAAGCTACAGGAAGTATAAGCGATATCCTGCCCCGCGGGACCATAAATGCTCTATAATATCCCCCTCAAGGCACGTTTGGATCCTTGAATACCCGTTAATCATGCCTTCAAGGCCATGATTGGCTAGGTAATAGATCACTAACACCTAACTAGCACTACTTCTCTTCTCGGGAGGTACAAATGTAGTAAGATATGGAGTGTAACAACGCCCAAGTCCAATCAACTAGGGCTTACTGTACGTACTCCGTACCAAGATTCCAAAATCATTCGTGGACATATGTCATGTGAGCGTTTTAAACGCTCATGTGAGCATTACCCCTAAAACATAAGCAAAAAAAATGCCAAGCCAGGTGAGTAAGCAATAAACGCGCGACCAATCTTAATTACGTAATCTTGTATGATTAATGTAATTTTTATAAAGTACTTTTTTTATAATTTTATATTAATTAAAAATAAAAAAAAATAAAAAAAATAAATAAAATATAAAGCACTTAGTAAGCAGTTAATAAGCAGTTAATAAGTAGTTAATAAGTAGTTATAATAATTATTTTAATATTTAATATTTTTAAAATATTTTAAATTAATAAGCACTTGGCAAGCAGTTAGCAAGTACTTAATAATATTTTTTTATATTTTAAAAATAATAAATAATATAATAATAATTATATAT